>NC_038253.2:39507552-39697995 GCF_000004515.6 Glycine max
TAAGTTACCCACTTTTTGTTCACTATTAATTTATCTAACTCACTCTCACATAACAAGTATTTTTATATAGAGAATCTTACATGAGTTGATTGGTTTCAAATATAAGAAAAAAAATATGATATACTAATTAAGAAAATTAATTTATCACATTTAATTGTATCAATTTAAATTAAAAAATATTTTTTTTGACTTTTTCTTCGTGAGAACTTAATATTAAAAATAAGAAATAATCAGTGAAACTAACACCTCAATTAAATGAAATATGTTTTAAAGATAATAACATTAAATCAAATAAATTTAATTGAAATTTTCTTATATTTGGGATCAAGAAAAATGTTTTTTTTTTCTTATATTTGAGATCAGATAAAATATATACTCCTTCTTATATGAAATATAAGAAAAAAAAATGATATAGATATTTACTCACATTTAATTAAATCAATTTCAATTAAAAAAATATTTTTTCCCAACTTATTCCTTATTAAAACTTGATATTAAGAATAAGAAGAATCATCATTTAAACTAACACCTCAATTAAATAAAAAATATTTTAGATATACTAACAATAAATAAGATAAAATTAGTTTAAAAAAATTATATTTGACATCAAGAAAAATATTTCTTTTCTCTTGTATTTAAGATCCCAGGGAATACCGTTATCTTTGTTAATGAATACAATACTCTTTTAACTAATTTATATTCTTCCAAGAAAGTTGGTTAATTTAGCTCATGACATTAAATTTATTTGGAATTTTTATTATTTTCCAGAATAACCCTTAAATTATTGAAATTCATCATCTTTTTCTTTCCAATTAGTTACTTTCAACCTAATCAATTAATGTGTATTAATCTTGTTTTCTAATCTTTATTAGAGAGAATGTATTTATCTTTTTACTATTTTATATTTCTTTTTGTCTCAAATACAAACAAATTTCAATTAAATACGTTTTATTTAATGAGATTCTCACCAAAATATTCTTCATTTAGTGATTTAAACATTTTTTTTATGTTTGATATCAAGTTCCAATGAATCATAATTTAGAAAAAGTATTTGTTTTTAATCGAAAATGACATAATTTACTAAAATTAGTTTATTTTCTTAATAAGTATGGTTTTTTTTTCTTATAATCAAGACAGGAAGGAGTAACATTTATTTTAAAGTAATCAAAAGTATTTTAGAAAAAAAACAATTAATGTAAAAAAAACAACTTAAAAAAAATCTTATAATAAGAAACAAATAAAATCGGGAAAAAATATATATTTAGAAACAAAGGTAATATGTGATTTTCTTTACCCAACTTTAACGTAATTAACTCAAGTTTG
The DNA here is from genome assembly GCF_000004515.6 of Glycine max. Classification (NCBI taxonomy): domain Eukaryota; kingdom Viridiplantae; phylum Streptophyta; class Magnoliopsida; order Fabales; family Fabaceae; genus Glycine; species Glycine max. The sequence continues at coordinate 39,508,876 of NC_038253.2, forward strand.
TGATTACGGTTTAAATTAGAACAACTTCATGCACGTTATGGAAAAAGTCTTTGACATACATATTTTTAGGCAAATATACCAATTAACATCTTAGTTAAGAAAATGAAAGTAATTTTTCAAAGCATTATTAAATTTTTGTTTTTATTAATTAATTTATTGCTTCTCCAATAATGATATCTTATCAAAGAATATTATTTCATCTAAAAGTTGTTTAGAGTCTATTTGATAGGATAGAAAATAATAGATGACAATTAGAATAGATAAAAATAAGAAAGGTGAACAAAAAATAAGTGAAAAAATAAAAGGTGTTTGGTTTAAAAAGAAAATAAAAAATATGACAAAGCTAGTAAGTCTTGCACTTAAAGTTTCCATTTTCATTTTCTTTCTACCAAACACATAGGGTTAAGCAATTATCTCAATATAAGTTTTTATTTTTTAATTTTTTTATCTTAATCCTTCGATTTATCAAGAGAAAGATGTTCTGATTAATTCGAAATTTAACCGAGAGATAAGTAAATCCTAATCAACAATTGTTTTTGTCAAATATTAAACTTGAATAGTACTCAAATAATTCAATTTTAACTTTAACACATTAATCACTTATTTTTAATCATTTGATTATTGTTTTTAGTTGAATATTCATAACTAAAATTCTCTAATTTTATTTTAAGTGTGTTTGGATTTCTTGTCCACACACTGTATAATTAAGTTGGATAAACAATAATTAGTTGCTTTTCATTAAATTTGAGGTAAAACTTAAATGAAACATGGATAACTTAATATAATCTAAATTCACACTCTATTTGCATGGTTGATAGTCTTTAATCATGATAATATTATTTTATCAAATAATTCATGAAAAAGACTCATTAACTAAAGCATATAAATTTAAATAAAAATTGTCTTAACAAGTCATACAATTTATATACTTTAAAACAATTTTTAATTATAACCAGATAATATCTCATAAAAAAATTGATAACATTCTGGTATTAAAAAAATAAATGTATACATATTCATATTTTTAATTATGAATACATTAACAAATAATATTATTTATATATTATAAGATAATATTTAATTATAACCTGGTAAGGCATTGACATTAAAAAATAAATTTTTGTACACCAGCACCCCATGCATATAATTTCATGTATTTTTATTGATTTTGTTGTTGTACACTTGTACAATACTAGTATTACGATTGATATAAGTGTGATGACAGATGTTGGCTACTTTTACTAAAAAGGTAAAGTGGTGGAATTGCAAAGATCAGCTGACTCTTAAAAAACAAGAATTCACCATCAGCCGAACTGTATGATGATGATCAAAATATGATTTGTGGTATACTGTCCCACATGGATCGTCTTCCAGTAGGGTCCGGTCCACGAGACCACTCAGATAGCCCCACAACACATAGTCAGAGGTTAATCATAATGTTTTTGCCCTAATCATAAAATAACATGACAGTACATAATAGCCATTGGGTTTACCTTTCTCAACTCTGTCTCATCACTCATCTCCACTTACCTTCTACTTCTACTTTTGTTCTTACTCTTTTTTATTTTTTATTTACCCACTTTTCACCGTGCTGTTTTTTGAAGGTTTTTAGAAGAAGAAAAAAGGGATCAAAGGAGAGTAAACTCTGCTAATCCAATTGGATTGGATGTTTGAATAATAAAGTAACATAGAGAATTCATTTTCCTTTACAGAGACAAAGTTAAGATACAAAAAGTTATTGGCGTGATTGATCGATCTAGGACTTTTTTTACAAACTATTTAGAAAATGTTTTTGGTTATTTGGTTGAGTAGTAATAGAATAGGGTCATTAATACTTTTTTATTTTATTTTTAACTTATTTTTATTCAAATCATTATCTTTTTTCTCTATTTTTTTAATAAAATACTTTAAATTTTTATTTTATTTCTCAGCTATTGTTATTGATGTTTTTTATTTTTAATTTTTCATTCATTTTATTTCTCTCTTCTATACTAAAGACACCACAACCCTAATATAATATGAGAAAATCTTCCATGATCACAAATAAATATTTTGCATCAATAACATAATAACAAAAATAATAATTATAGTTGCTAAACATAAGCATGTGTACATAAACTTAACGGTTTTAAGAAAAAAAGATTATATATACATGTAATTGTTATTTAATATATATATATAATCTTAAATTATAAATAAAGTTATTTTACAGTTAAACATCTACATGTGCTAAAAGAACTGACATTCACGCATATTAGGGAGAACAACAAAATTTTGATATGACAATGAATTATGTACAAGGATTAGGTAAATTAAAGACTAACAATATATATTTTTTTACGTGTTTTTAATACTGAGCCGATGAATTCAAAACTTTTGTAGTGAGATCCACATATATTCAACAATAAAAATATATTTAAAAGTATGTACAGCATTTGTCATGGAATGAAAACTTCTGAACGGGAATAATACAATTCTCTATTGTTCATTCGTAATATTAATTCGTAAGACAAGACATCCCAACTTCATAACTGATAATTTCTGGTGCATAATCATTTCTTTAAAAACAGAAAAGATGGCACTAAAACCACAGAATGAAAGTCAAGGTCAATTCAAAAACTTGCCTCCTAAGTTGGGAGTGTAGTTTCAATTAAATGATGTTCCTCGTTATGTAGATTCGGATGGTATAAATTGTTTGTGGTTCTTAAATGAAACACAGCTAAACATAAGTTAGGAAATTATTCAAGAGGCCGAGATTTTTGCACCAAAATGGGTCCCAAAATTTTGTCAACCATTAGGTTGTCCCCTATTTTAAATCAACCTTAGTCGTTACGGCATTGACACTCATCAGTTTTGAATATCAATAAAAACTCGATGGAATAGTCCTTTTTTCTGGAGAAGACAGCACACTATCACGTTATTGAGGATTTTCTTGAGTCATCGAATGCCCATAAAAAATATAAAAACTATATTTACGGGAACCCATCATTACTTAAGGCTTCATTGGCTCAATATTTTGTCTTTTTCTCTTTAACACTGTCCTTAAGAGATTGTCCAAATCTAACACACTCTCTTAACTAAAGCAATCTATGAAACTTACCGTGAGCTGAAGAACCAATAGTTGGACCATGGGAAAAAGAAAAATGGAACCAAAAGTGAAAAAAAAGATGCAGTGCCATTGACAGAATAAAGAAAGAATCGTCGTTCCAAAAAAAGAGAGAGAATCAACCTCTCTTTTAGGAAAGACAGATTTCTATTTCTGCATCCTGTAAATTAAAAAAATAATTAAATTCAACTAAAAGGAAATGGAAGATTAAAAGTAGTAATAGAAAATACTCGTTTAAGTTTTAATCTATCACACCTTGCCACAAGAAAATGATGATGATGCAATGATGGCAAAGACTTGTCAGCAATCATCAAACCAATATATGGAAAGAAAGGTGACTCTGTCTTCGGATTTAGAAACACATGCAACTAAACATCTAAAAAACAAGTAAAATTTCTCCCCAATTTTGACTTGTGCAATGTAACAATGAACCTAGTTGCCCCAGGCCCCAGATGATATAGACCCTTTTGACTCCTATTTGTCTGTCCTCAATCACTCCTAAAATAACCCGTGAACAATAGCTGGACACAAACAAGAATCAGTACAATCCTAGGCTTCCCATTTCCCACTCATTTTCAGGAAATTTTATAAATTCTTGCTATTTATCTTTAGTCCACCAAAAAGGTCTAGTTGCACATCCCATGTCTCGTAAGAGTATGTGACGGAATCTGTACATGAGCAGAAAATGAAGTGGTGACTTGAAATGAGAGATGTGGTAGCACTATATTTATGTCCTCCATAGTTTCATATATGGTGAAAATATCCTCCAAACATCTTAGCAGTTCAACATTCCATGCTAAATGCAGTGCAACATTTAAAAAAGATAAATCCTAACAACACACACTGTTAACTGACTTATTGAAAAACATAATTTTGTGAACCTCACTTCTTAATTAATGAGTCTCACATAATTTTATAGTTTTTGATAAATTTAAACCATTAATATAAGTGTTAAAAGAAGTGTGTAAGAGAGTGCATTCCTAGCCCCTCTTTAAAAAATGATGTAAGACAGAGGCTAAATACAAGCAAATTTTCAACTATACTAAAGGCTGCCAATCAACAAAACATCATTACTTACTGTCTGCAAGTTACCTAATCATGAATTTCTCCACAACACAAAGTGTTCCGCTAGTTAACAAACTGCAAGTTAACTTCAATCATTTTCTATGTTCCCTTGACAAACAAGCTAGGCATCCCGGTCAATTGTCATCTACTACCATTAACTACACAAATTGTAAGTTCCAATACATACATATCAAATACCCCAACGTTTAATAAGATCTCTAAGAAACCTTCTCTTAACAAACCTTTCTGCACTTACTTGGTACTTATTTTTAATGTATTCCTCAATGCACACCCGATAGGAGAAGTCGATCCAGCTACCATCAGTTCTTACAACAAAAAGGCATCTTGGGAATAGATATAGGGGATGTTGATCAACCTACAAGAAAATAAAGTCACACAATCTGCACTTACTGCCAGCTTTGAGATAGAATAGATCAAATATATAAACAATAGTGGCTGAAGCTTAATACTCTAGGTGCCAATCATGTAAATCTACGTTTAATAGGAAATGCATTTGAAAAACATAGAAGCTTACAATTAAAAAAATGGTGAATGAGAATGCAAGAACATTCAATTGGATTTCAGGCTTTAGCTTATCAAATACAGTATCAATATTCGAAGTCAAGTAACGAAGGATAAATTGACATCTAATTTTAGAGGGCCTCCATTCCTTGATAGTTGGAACTTGGGAGACAAACTTTTGAGTATCATGAAAGCAAAGGTGTTTATCTTGTTCTCATGTCATCGTACCAATTAGCAAAATGCTATCTGACCAATAAATTGTATTGACAAGCCAACAAATGCATAGGAGATTAAAAGTGTATAAATTTAATTGAGCATAACTACATATTCATAAGCTTCCAGCGCAATACTTATGCACACCTAATGTTATCAGCAGCACAATATACTAGTACATTTTATCTGATTGCAGTGATAACCTAGATGATAATACATGATAGGTGCTCCTTTAAAATGCATTACATCAAAGAAGAAAATGTGGTTATTACCGTTTCAGGAAGCAAGAGAGTAGAAAACCAATGCACTCGAATTCCTCTAAGAGTAGGTGATAATCAATTTTTTATGTGTAACATTTCAGCTTAATTACACACGAACTCCTCTACTTTCACTGTTTGATTTTTGTCTCAGGTTTTAATTGCTACATTGTCATCTATTAATAATTGCTAATTATGAGTATATTTTGAGGTTAAATTATATAGAAATTTGTAATTTTTTTCTCCTAATTTTTTCTTTTTGAGCAAATAATTGTTAAATTAACATCATTTAAGTTTTTGTGCACAAAATATTAAAAGTGATGAATTTATGATACTTTGTGAGTAAAATAAAGTAAAAAAAATAATAGGATAATTAAGGAAAACATGCTTAATTAAGAAAAACAGTCTAATTAAGAAAAACATGATTAATTAAAGAAAGCATACTAATTCAGGAAAGTAAAAGCGGGTTTAGCGCGAAAAGCTCGGTTAGCTAAGCTAATTTACACCTATAAAAGAAGAAGAGAGAAAAAGGAAAAACACATAAATTTCAAGAGAATATAATTCCTTATAGAAGATAAATACCAAAAGAATGAGAAGTAATCATTAGGAGTCATTCCTTCTTTTCCTCCCCTTTTCTTATCTTTTTCCCTTCACTAAATATTTCCCTTCAATTGTAAAGCCTCCTATAACTATGAGAGACTAAACCTCCTTTGTTGGAAACTTGACAGTCAACTACTCTTGATGTAATTTGTCTTCCTATCTATTTATGAATATTACATTTGCATTATTTTTTTTGTGCTTAATATTATTGCTTGTGTCTTGATCACCCATTTGCATGGTAAGTTTTAGGGATAGGGTTGGGAAACGTTATTTTCTAATAGAACTAGAAAATGGTATCTAGATAAAGTCATCACTATGGATAGGTTGATATTTGTTTAGGCTGTTATACAACTCTATTCTTAATGCAATTTACTATTTTAGCTCTGCAAAGGGATTTAGGAGACAAAATAGATAAATTCGACTCTTTCATGCGGGGGACCAAAGCTAGAGTATAGTAAATTGGAATAATTATGTATAGAAAAAAAAATCATTAACATTACATCAAGGAATAGCTCTGGTAAGTTAAGTTTCCAATATTCTCATCTTCTAAATTTAACTTCTATAATAATTGGTATTTCTTTTCCTTTTTGTTTTTAAATAATTAATTTAAATTTTTGTTTAATTTTTTCTTTTGTTTAATTTAATTTTCTACCAACTTAAATTACTGTTTTTTTCATACCTTTTTTAAATCAATTTTTCTTTAACTTCTTTTACTAATCAAATATTTATCTACCTAAGTACAAACAAAGTTCTTGTAGATACGATACTTGATCTTCCGTTTTAACTTTATTACTTGGAACGAATCGGTACACTTATCAATCCATCAACATCTACTTGATTAAATCAAGCATCCTTGTCAGTTTGATGGTGGTGTATTCTGTTATTTCTTATAAAACAATCCTTCTTTAGGATGCATAGATCTTCTTGCTGATTTTGCTTACACAAAAATGATGGGGCACAATGCCACATAAGCAAAAAGAGCATCAGGTTCATGGTTCAAGGTTCATGTATATCTGACAACAGGAACTTATTTCATCAATTAGAAACCTACATGGAAAACAATGTTGCAATTAAAACTATAATTGAGCCCAACATTTTTTCCAACAATATTTGAACACCAATTTGAAGAGTTATCAGAAAGACACATAATGTACAACTTTTAAAAGCATATGGTATTAAGAACAAAAGGAGAACTAGCATTTTGCATATTTGCAGTCTGAGCCCAGTGTGAAGGTGATAAGCACCCGAACACTTGGGAAACCCTCCCTTAAAAGCTAGCTGTCAAGGGGGGAGAACCAAGCACTTAAAACTGAGCATCTCATACCACTCGATGTGGAACTTAGGCACCCAATAATACCTTAGTCCCTATCAATTTCCTTTGAGTTGCAGTCTTGCCTTTCATTTTGGTGTATTTAGTAGACATCCTGTATTCCTGTGAGTTGCAGCAAAAGTCTCTGTTCTATTTTGTTGCCCTTTTTTTTTTTAATGTGTTCAGAGTGAGCTTAACTTCTCATCAGTCACCACCAGTCAGTGATATCATCTACTAAGCCACAGGGAACAAAACAACTTCACAGAGCACTTTTGCCTCAGACTCTTGTGCACAAGTAAAACTACAGGTCATAACCTTGACATGGCATGGCACACTGGCATTGGAGAAACTTTGAAAAGATGTTCACTTCGAATGAGTTGTTAAAGTCTAAGAAATCTAATAACCCTAATGGAATGATGTTATATACTTTTTTAAGGCTATGGAACCTTTGGAATGTTCTTAGTCTTGTTTATAATTTAAAAAAGTCAGCAAAATGTTACACATGAAGCAATGGATATGGCCAAGGAAGCTATTCAAAAAACTTTGAATGGAAATAAAGTAAAGTACAAAGACATTTTTGCTGTCATCAATAGAATGTTAAATGACAAATTTTAAAGAGTTTCATACAGTGATTGTGAAAATCAAGGTTATCAAATTGATGATTGATGATTGAATCAATGAAAAATTACTTCAAATATATCATATAGATGATAGATGATATTTTGTGTTCATTGTAAAAAATTTAAACTAGAAATAGATAAAACAACTTAACATTAGTTATACATGAGTTTGTGAAGATTTTAATTTAGAAGGATGGAAAGAAAGCAATTCAATAGCTAGATAAAGTAACAGGTGAGTGACAAATAAAGCAGTGAAATAATCAAATAAGATAAGCTTAAAAATGTTGCTTCAATTCCTTTTTATTTAACAATTTAAGTTTATATGACTTTTCAATTTTTTCATGAGAATCAGTGAAAGGAAAGTAAAAAAAAAAAAAAAAAAAAGTGAATCGTTGAATAGATTCATTAATGTATCGTAAGATACACACACTCGTTTAAGATTCATCTTATGGATACAAATAGGTAGGTAGCCAAATTGTATCAAATCATAAGATTTGGATAACTTTGGTGAGAATAACCTTATTACATACATAAACATGCACACTAAGAAGAGGAGGCTTGATTCTTGAGCAACAAAAGTTGCCGGACTCGGTTTCTATTAAGTTAACCAAGCTCTTAAAAGCATTTTGATACTTGTGATATGAATTAATCTCATTCTCCTATATGACATTGATGACAGTAATGAGTTGGTGGTAGGAGAAATAGGTGGAGATGGAGAAGCTGATGATGACAAGCTGGTTTTTTATGATAATACTTTGACTTGGTGAATTGTTGCCAATGTGACAAAGGCTGCAAAAGATTGTAAGACTATACTTTTTTATCTAAATTATTTGAGTAATTTCCTTCATTTGTATCTAAAATTTCACTTAAGACCTACAAATCAAATAAACATGCAATTATTAACTTCACTTACCATAATGGAGTTCAGCCCACTTCCTATCTTATCTTCATAATCCGGATGGTAAATGAGAATGTTCTCTACCACGGCTCTTTCATCCTCCATAGTCAGTATCTCCCCATTCATGTACCTGGCAAAGAGACAAGTCGTCGTTTCAGAGACTTGCAATCTTAACAATAATGAATTGATTTAATAATCTGACAATACCTTGATGAGTAGAGAATTTGCATGGTTAACGAAACGATTGGCTCAACGTCCCTCACGATCTTCTCTTCTTTCTTCCTCCACTCGGGGTCATCCACCTCCGCGTTGGAAGCTGCTTCCTCCGGTGCTGACGTGGCACTGCACCAGAGACGGTGGCCCTTGGGCGCCGCGACGGTGAACCCTTGGAAGCTACGCAACCGAAGGCGGTGAAGCAGAAAATGCCTAGCGGCCATTGCTGGTTGTGATGCTCGGCGAACAGCGGGTTCAACTCCCTATTTTTGGAATAGAGCCCTGTTCGATTATACAATGAAAGCCTTTTACTAATTACACCTTTCAATTTACTAATTTCATTTACTTCATTTGTTACTCCCCTAGTTCTTACATGAATGTTGTTAATCCCCTTTATTCTTTCACGTCCTTTTCTTCTAGAAACGTGGTAATGTATTCATATATATATATATATATATATATATATATATATATATATATATATATATATATATATATATATATTTACTTTTAAATTTTTTTGTTAATGTTTTAAGGACACTAGTTAGTATTTTTCTAGAAAAAATTTGGTAATGTATAGTTTCGTGAATTAGTTTTTAAACTAGGTATATATATATTTCTAGAGAGCAAATTTTTATAGCATTGCAGCGTGGTCATTTTTACAATATTGTCGAACAAATACAATGCAGTGCATTCCTTTGAATGAAGTAATTGTTACAGTGACTTGTGAAAAAATGCAATAGTACTACTACGGGATTTATGAAATGTGCACAACATAACATTGATGGAAACCGCATGGTATTAATATTGAGCTTGGTGAATAATATCGTATTCAATGTAAGGAATGAAATTATGATGAAAATTTATTATGTTTTATAGAGAAGAAAATAATGCAAAAAATACGTGTAAAAGGTTTAAGGAATAATGAAAATGAGGTGCAAAATTAGATTTTAGAGAATAATGAAATGGATGTGCAAAATTAGAGTTTAAAAAATAATTAAAATGGAGGTTGCGAAAATGGGATTTAAAGAATAACAATACAGATACAGAACTAAGATTTTTATTATTTTTATACAAAATTTATGTTTGGTGATAAAAAAAATTATTAAAAAAAGAGAGAGTAATAGGTGTACTTACTGAATTGGAAGGTGCAAATGAAAAAAGTCCATATAGAGACAAGTTATTGCAGCCGAATAACGACTTTTGTTGTTCTCACTCTCCTTTTTGCTAACTTCACGTCCTTATCTTTTATTTATCTCTTGTTTACAAAAATACTTTTGATGAAAATTTGCTTTCGTTGTGTTATAAACGAAAACTGGGGCTGTGAATTCACCATACACAACAAAAAAATGTATAGTAAATTTCAAATACTCCCTTCACCAATAAACGTATATCAAACAACTTTTTTTTTTCTTTCTGAATATCAAACAACCCTTTCACAAATTATTATATCAATTATCAATGTCTAGGTGTCAACCTATTTCAATAGAGAAGTGATATATGTGCACAAATTTATACAATAATATGTTTTCTGTATATCTCTTTCCCCCGTCCTATCATTTATTACATTTTCAATTTAAATTTATCTTTTTTTTCTTTTAGTTGTATATTTCATTGTACAAGTATATTTTCTTATATCAATATCATTATCAATATCAATAAATTCTTGACTTGTTTAAATAATATATTAATTATTTATTTTATGCAATTAAGCTTATTTATTTCAAATAAATAAAAATAAATATAAAAAAGTGAATATAATTATACCAAATAAGTCTAACATAACATGAAAACTTCTCCTAAAAAAACATGAAAACTTGATCCCAAAGTACTTTTTCCCAAATTTTCACCATGACGAGGAATTGCACATGTTTTTTTTCTTCCTTTTACACATATTTCTTCTATTTTCCTAGTGATATAATTGCATTTTTCTCCTCTATTTTTATTGGTCCAACTTCTTTCTTGATAAAATATATTTAAAAAATAAAGTGTAAGTGTTTTTAGTAAAATTTAGACTACCATTTATTACAATTAAAGTTCATTTAAACCAGTCAACTTCAATTTAAATCATATTTCATGATTAATTTTTGTTGAAGTAGTGTCATGCATACTTTGAGAGGAAAAAGAGAGGTAAGAGAAAAATAAAGGGAAAGTAATAAATATAATGAGTAACCTAACCAAAAAACAAGAGATAAAAAGAGCCCTGTGGTGGGTTGCAAATATAAAACTTGACATGTGAAAAGATCAATGATAATGAAAAATGACTTTAAAAAAATTTATATCTTCATAATGTAAAATAATTTTATATCGACATTTAATCATAAATCACATGTATAAATAAGTTTATTATGTTTTACAATAATGAATTAACTACATTAAAAGTCCTACTAATGATTTATAATTAATAGATTATATAAATTTCTTTTAAATTGATAATACATAACTATTAATATTTTTTTAGGACGATTCATCAATATAATAAGGGAAGACTTGCTCCCACGTAAAGTTGAGAAAATATTACCATCTTAATGAGATTGAATTCATGTTTTGACTTTCTTAGAGTGAAAATCTTACCAAGTAAGCCAACTCTATTTACATGAAAGTTACATGAATATTTTTATGTTATGAGTTAATATTTAGCAAGTCAGAGATTAGAGGTATCTATCGGACCAAACTCCTAATTTGGCATATTCATCTATAAATATCAGACTGTTGAAAAAAAATCTACAAATATAAGAGCTGGAAGTAAGTGAAAAGTCATTAATATTGAACAATCCATTTAATTATTGTATAAATAAAGTGGTCTCATGTTGATTATTATGTTATATCACAACTCGTGTAAAAAGTTTGTGTAAAATTAAGTGATAGTTATATAATTTTAGAAGTTTGAGTCTGAAATTTATAATTTTTAATTCCTGGCACTATATACCAAATTATATCAACTTTATCTCTACAATTCAATTTTTAAAATATTCTTTATAATTTTAGATAAAAATATATATGCTTAGTCTTGTATGGTTATTCAAAGTCTCAAATCTCAATTTCATTTTTTTATCACTCTCTTTATTTTTAAATATTCTTTATAAATTGTTTTATAACTTTCTTTTGTTAATGTGAATTTTAATTTTTTAACAAGTATTTTAGCATTGCAACACACAATAAATTATATAATTATAACTTTTAATAAATAAATACTTTTTAAATATATAAAATATTTTATTTAAAAAATTTATCATAAGTAAATATTTGTTATCATAAAATTTATATTCTAGATATGGCATAAAAAATTTATATTGTGATATAAAGTTATTTTTAATTATTGAAAATTTTAAAAATACTATATTCAAATTTAATTTAAATTAAATATTAAAGTGGTGGATTAAAAAAATTAAAAAATATATCTAAAAACGTTATTGTTTAAAAAAGTTCCAAAAAAATATCATTAAAATATAACATTTAAAAATATTCTCATTCAAAATAACTATTCTATATAAACATAGAAGATTGCAACAATATCGGGAAAAAAATTGCAACATTTTTTGTTATCAAGATTGTTAGGACAAAATCTAGATGTAACACCATAAGTATTGGCAATGTTATCTATTAACAAAAATTGATATTTAATTTTAAAAAACTAGTGCTTATGTTATCGACATCAAAACAACAATTAATATAATTGATATAACATATAATTTTAATTATGAAATAGTACTAATAAATCAAAATCATCTTATTTAAGTTTTCTCTATTTTTTAATCACCTAACAAAAGTATTCACAATTCAATTTAAAATAATTTAGTTTTTATGAAAAGAAAAGTTAATTTTATATTTTAAAAACAAAACTAAAACTCAGAATATAAAAGACTAAATTAATAGTTTTATTAAAAAATAATATATTTCCCATTTTATTTTTTAAGTTAATTTGTATATATTCACTATTATTTAATTACAAACTATTGTATATACTCCTAATAATATTTTTCTACTGCTACCCCTAATAAGTTTATGAATTTTATAATAGTTACTTTAAAATTATTTTTTATTGACTAAAATTAGAAATTTTTTTTAATAACTCGTATTATTTTTCTCTTCACAAGCAAACCACAGAGAAGATGTAACAATGGGTCCATTGTCAATGGATCCACGTATCATGCTTACTAGAGAACAATCTACAAAGAAGGTGAATAGTTGTCCCAAAGATTATTATGAATGAAATGGCAGTTGGGATCAACACAGCACCATTTGATTTTTCTAGGTTCTCTATTATCATTCATTCTATTATTATTAGTCCATGACTGAGTCACAACCCAAAAAATACAGTTAAAACGCACCATTTGATTTTTCTAAAGTTTACCATTATCATTCAACGCATTACCATTCGTCCATGACTCACAACTCAAAGAAAGAAACTAATTTTTGTGCACCTCAAATCATATGCACATTATCACGTATGGTTTGTTTCCATTAAGAATAATAGAGATAAAAAAAAATTAGGAAATAAAGAAATGAAAATGTTAAAATAAAAAAAAATAGTTTAGAAAAAATGTGTTGTTTAGATGGATATAAGTAAGAAAAAAATCTCTATTTATTTGGATGAATAAAAAGAAAGAGAAAAATTACATACAAATATTTTTATATCATTAAAAAATTCACTATTATTTTTTAACATTTTTTATTAATTTTAAAAATATTATATAAATTATTTAATTTTTACAACTTCTCCTTCCTGATTCCTCTTCCAAACAAAAAACGAAATATACAACACTTTCCTAAATTTTTCCTTTCTAAATCTCTCCGTTTCAAATAATCCAAAATAAACACAGTAATGACCTTTTTGATTTTATTTTCACTCACTATGTATTACAGGTGTTCAAATCTGATAAATTAAAAGACAAATAACAAATGGAACCAAAAATCATTGAAATTTGACGAATTTCTTTAGATTTTCTTGGAACCATTTTTTGTATAGTTGATCGATTTACTTCAGATTTTGTTTGACATTTCTAAAATCGAACTGTTGATTTTAATAAATACGTGTTTTTTAGTGGTTATACACTATGTGGTACCCATAATCTAGTCGTAATGTAATACCCATATTTTTGTATCGAGGACCATTTGCCTTATAGAGACCGATCGTTAAAATAATCTATGTATTTTAGACTTGATGCTTGAGGTACTATGTATGGATGATATTTGTCTATGTCTTATATCATAATCAAATTTAATTTGATATAACAATTAATTGATTTTTAAAATTAATATTAAATTGAAAAATTAAAATAATAATTATTTTAAGATTTATTTTTTTACGACGATTATTATGATATGGATAAAATACAAGTTTTAGTTAAATTAAAAATAAACATTTATAATATATATTACACATGTTAAAATACTAATTCTGATTAAAAAAATATTCTTTCTATCAATGATCTTATTACGAAGAAAAAAACAATATGCAATTTCTACATGGTTCCGTGTTTTACTTACTTGGAGAGTATTCTATCATTCTATGTTAGTCAACATAGTGAACAGAGGAAGTTGGAAAAGAAAAACGGAGACTTGTTAGTTTATTTTTTTTTTAACTAGTTTTTTTTTAAAAAAAAATCTATTTGTTTCTTTAACATTTTTAAAAGCAAATAGTATCTTAAAGATATGTTCATGTTCAAGAAGTTTGTCTCACAGGTACTTGAAAAAAAAAAGAATAGAACAAAGCACTATGTATTTATTAAAATCTAAAATTGAGGATGAACTTAGCTAAGGTAGATTCATGAATTTTACAAGTTGATTGAAAGTCACGTTTGTTAAGAGAATAAGAAAGACTTATAAAATAAAGAACTCTGACACTCAAGTAAATATATGAGTTAGGAAAATAAGAGAAAAAAAATATGAATATATGAGTATGGAAACTGATATTTGAGATGTGTCTTAAAGATTCAAAGGAACTTGGTACTTAGAGGAACGAAATGGAACTAAAGTCCTTATTTGTAGAGATTGTTACAATCCTTACAAATAATTATGGACTTGTAGATAATAAGTGGTAGTGTATAGATAAAGTTAGAAATAATATATAGTTTAAAGATAAAAATCAATAGATAATTTGTACCTTATAGATAAAATGTGTTAGGATTCACCCAAAGGATTGACATGTGCCTCAAGGTGTCAATAAGATTTCATATGTATTTCGTGGATATTAGATACTACACACTATATTTCAAATATTTTATTTTTTTTAAGTAACAGTTAATTTTAAAAATTTAATTGCTAAATAACATTGAATTATTTTAAAAAATAAAAAAGAAATCAAACAAATCCCAAGTCTACTCAGTAGTCAACGTAGGCACGGTCCAGTCCATGCTCTATTAAATTTCTGCAAAAGACTGAATTAATGTTTATATTTAAAATTTGAAATTTGAAACTTAAAATCTCACTTTCTCGTTTGTTCTGGCCCAAGGGTTGCAATCTTCCATTGTTATTCGAAATTTATTAGCACCACTCGCCGGCGCCTGCTTACCCCTTAATTACTCCACCCATTTATGTTGGAAGACAGTACTGTATTTAACTTAAGGCTAATTGCATAATTTAGTCATGTACATGCTTTGAATTCTCAATTTAGTTATTGTAGTTAAAAAATTATTAAATCAATAATTGTATATGTAAATATTATCGATTATGATTTGGTTTATGCTTTTTTTTACAGAAGGTTTATGCTATATGCTATTATGACGCTATTTGTGCATTCTTAATTTAATTCATATATATGTAACATATTTTTATTTTGGTTTTTATACATATAACACATTTTTCATCGGTTCTCCCTTTATTATTAAGAAAATTAATTAATTTTATTAAATTATTTTATTTTTAATTAAAAACAATATTTTTTTAAAACTATCATTCATTCAAACTCAACATTAAGCACAAATTTCCTATTTAATGAAAAATATTTTTAATATAATCTCATTAAATAAAATAAAAGTAATCAAAATTTGTTTATAAAAGAAAAAAAATTGTGTTTTTTCCTTTATAAAAGATAACAAGGGAGTATTATACGGTAATAGATATTAAATTAAGAAAGTGTTTCACATATAAAAGTCAAATTAAGAATGCATAAACTTTAATAAATGTTTATGTACAAGGATTAAATTGAAAATCCGCAACGTGTACAAGGACTAAAGCATGTGTTTAACCAGTTTAATTAAAAATAAATAAATCCAAATGTATTTAATGTTAAAATGTAATTTTCATCCATTTATTTTTTTAAATTCTCCATTTTAGTCCTCCTGTTTTTTAATTAAAATATTTGTCTTTTACTTTTAAAAAAATTACAATTTTAATCTTTTATTTTTTAATTGACACATTTCACCTCTCACTTTTAAAAAATATACCATTTTAATCTTTGTGACTAATTTTAAACTTGTTAATTATGTACTTTTTAATTCTTTTTTAATAATTTAAGCTTGTTAACAATTGAATAGTTTTAGAAAAATATTTATTATGTATATAATAAACAAGTAGTTGTAAGTAAATATTTACAAAAATACATAGACTAATGTTTGGCATTGATCATAACGACTAAAATTATATATTTTTTTAAAAAACAGAAAATAAAATGTCTCAATTAAAAAATAAGATCAACTTTTTAAAAGTGAGAGATGAAATACCTCAATTAAAAAATAAGATGATTAAAATTATAAACTTTTTAAAAGTAAAAAATGAGACGTTTCAATTAAAAAATAGAGGGACTAAAAATGCAAATTTGAGAAAATTGAAGAAGAAAAATTATATTTTAATCTAAATATTTTAATATTTTAAACTATTAAATGAATAATTATTAGATACTACCTCTATTATTTTGTATAAAAAACAATAATAATAATTTTTATTTTAAATTATAAGAAGCATATCATCACTTTCAAATATTTTAAGTTTTAATTTCTTTTCATACTCCTATGTGAAGTTTATTAATGAGATATATGCTATTTATCATGAAAATACATGTATTTATTAAACTATTAACATTGTAACTCATTCTCGTTGGTGAAAGAAAATACTCATTGATCCAATTATGAATAATATTATTATATTTTTTTAGGTAAATTAATTGACGCAAAGTTATCCTACCTTAACTAGTAATCATGAGTTTGAGTTTGTAACTCTGTCAAGAGAAGAATTTATTAAATTTTAAAAAAATATTCTTCATAATAATTATTTAAATACCTCATGCATTAGATAACCACATGTACATCTAAAAAAAGATAACCACATGAAATTCTTTTTTGGAAAAATAAATTAAACTGCCTACACAATCAATAACTTTGTTTTTAAAAGGAAATGGGGAGATTCAATGATCATTCTCAGGTTAGAGGGTTGCTGATATTCAGCTAATTTGGTTCTGTCATGTAGGTGGAGTTTTTGCTGTGAAGTGATTGTAGGAAGTGGCAAGAAGGTATACTGATAGAACTGCACATGGACACAAAAGTTACAACTGATATTCAGTTAATTTGGTTCTGTCACGTAGGTGGAGTAGTATTTATATTACAAGTTTGCTTATACAGGATTTTTCACGTTGATGAACACTGTCTTGTTTTTTTACGATATGGGTTGGGGGTATCTGTGGTACCTAGCTCCATTGATATACTCTTTGGATTAATTAAATTTTTAATCTCAGTTTTTTAAATTTAATTTTGAATCTCTTAATTTCTTCGGATAACTTCTAATTTCTCATCAATTTTTACTAGTGTTTTTAATCTTTTTAATTTTTTTTCCATTTTTAATCTTTAGTTTTATTTGTATTCTTAAAAATTAATTAATGTTTTACCTATTTTTAGTCAATGGATCACCTAATAAAATAGTAATAATAATAAAAATAAAATAAAAAAACTAATGAATAATATTAAAAGTAATAATTATAGAATCACACAACATAAAAAATTCTACAATTCTAAAATTGTACAACATTTTTTTTAAGTAATACTAGTAAGAGTTTAGGTTGGTTTGATACCCAACCGATCCTATTGAATTCCTAACTTTAAGATCCAAATTGAAAGAATGATGATTTTAAACTAACTCAAAATTTTCTTTGATTTGGTTTGTATTTATTGGTCATTCGTGACCTAATTTCAGATGCACTGTTTTAGTGTACTATAATAATGTTTCCTTATCCTTTCAAAAAACAAATAATCCTTTCTTATTAGTCGTTACTAAAAAAATCCCTCAAAATAAAATAACTTTAATTTTCTTAAAATGCGTGCAACCAGAAGCTTTTTGTTTAGTGATTACTGATTAGTGACATGCGTTCCGTGCTATATAAGTCTCCATCACTCACCTGCAAACCTTGAGAGCACAAACACGCTTCGTCTCTTCACACGTGCCGCAAAAAACGAGCGAGACCCCACGGTAACACGGTGGGGTCGCCCATACCGTATTGAATCATATATGGCTGGTCGCGGCAGTACCGTTTAAAAAATTTGTCCACTTTATTGGGTCACACCAAACAGAGCGCAGAAAATAAAATAGGTGAAATGAATATCGATTTCAATTCCGCCACTGAATTTCGAAACCAAAAAACCATTCCAACGAAGAAGATGAACCTCGAAGAAGAGGGTTAGTTACTTCTGAGTGAGTGAGTGAGTTAGTGGTTCCTCTGAGGAACGGTGAGGACCTTCAATTTCTCAAGTTCTCAACCGTTCGTTTTCTCTTTCGTTCCCCTAACCGCCGTGGATGGGACAATCTGTTTCCTCCGCCGCCGTCGCTAGCCGTCGCGAGAGGGACCAAGGCCACCGCTCCGTCAACTCTTCCAAGACCAGATTCACCGCCTCGGTTTCGCCGATGGCCGGTTATTCCTCCGGCGCCGCCGAAGAAGGCGAAAACCATCGCGTGGAGGCCGTTGCCGATGAATCCACCGACTACATCTCCGATCTCCCGAACGAGTGCCTGGCTTCGGTGTTTCAGTTTCTCAGCTCCGCCGATCGGAGCCGCTGTTCGCTCGTTTGCCGGCGGTGGCTCCAGATCGAAGGACAGAGCCGCCACAGGCTTTCTCTGAACGCCGAACTGGATCTGTTTCCGGCGATTCCGTCGCTGTTCTCTCGGTTCGATTCGGTGACGAAGCTCGCGCTGAAGTGCGACCGCAGATCCGTGAGCATACGCGACGACGCGCTCGTGCTGATCTCGCAGCGGTGCCCTAACCTCACGCGCCTGAAGCTTCGCGCGTGTCGCGAGCTCACCGACGCAGGAATGGAAGCGTTCGCGAAGAACTGCAAGGGATTGAAGAAGCTCTCGTGTGGATCGTGCACGTTTGGATCCAAAGGCATGAACGCGGTGCTCGACAACTGCGCCGCGCTGGAGGAGCTCTCCGTGAAGCGCCTCCGTGGAATCGCTGACACTGCAGCGGCGGAGCCGATCGGTCCCGGCGTGGCTGCGGCGTCGCTCAAAACTGTTTGCCTGAAGGAGCTATACAACGGACAGTGTTTCGGAACGCTGATTCTCGGCGCGAAGAATCTGAAAACCTTGAAGCTTTTCCGGTGCTCCGGCGATTGGGACCGGCTCTTTCAATTATTGGTGGATCGAGTCACGAAAATTGTTGAGGTTCACCTCGAAAGGCTTCAGATTAGCGACGTTGGATTGCAAGCGATAGCGAATTATTCGAGTTTGGAGATTTTGCATCTTGTTAAGACACCTGAATGTTCTGATATTGGACTTGTTGCTATTGCAGACAGGTGCAAGCTTTTGAGGAAGCTTCATATTGATGGATGGAAGGCGAATCGAATTGGGGACGAAGGTTTGATAGCTGTTGCAAAAGGTTGCCCTAATTTGCTTGAATTAGTGCTAATTGGGGTTAACCCTACTAAGGCGAGTTTGGAAATGTTGGCGTCTAATTGCCAGAATCTCGAGCGGTTGGCTTTGTGTGGAAGTGATTCGGTTGGTGATCCTGAGATATCTTGCATTGCTGCAAAGTGTGTGGCTTTGAAGAAACTGTGTATTAAGAGTTGTCCCGTTTCCGATCAAGGGATGGAGGCATTGGGGAATGGGTGTCCGAATTTGGTGAAAGTGAAGGTTAAGAAGTGTAAAGGGGTTACCCCTGAGGGTGGTGATTGGTTGAGGAGGACTAGAGGGTCAGTTGCTGTTAATTTAGATACTGGTGAGGCAGAGCTTCAGGAAGCCAGTGCTAGTGATGGAGGGGCACAGGACAATGGTGTAGAGTTCCCTCAAATGCCTGCCCAAATCGCTGCTGCATCGAGCAGCACTCGGTCTAGTTCGTCGAGGTTTGCGCTTATGTCTGCGAGGATTTCAGCGGCTGCATTGAGGAGCACTCGGTCTGGTTCGTCGAGGTTAGGGCTTTTGCCTACGAGGATTTCAGCGGCTAGCACTTTTAGGAGATGGTCTGGTGGTAGCACTAGTGCACGCCATGGTTAGGGACAGGGCCAAAGCAAAACCTGAGTCTTTGACCATTTTTCATTGTTTTTGGTTGTCGTATCATTTGATTTTTATATTTCTTGTACTTAAATTTGAAATTTATGCCGTGTGATGTTTATTGCCTTTGGAATTGAAGCTTCACGGTTGCAATTGACAATCGCATTTTTTTCCTTTCTCTTTACAATTGTAGATGGTGCTCTTGCTCTATACTTGTTTGGTATACTCATTACTTGTCCACTTGCTCATCCAGGGCAATATCATATCATACTCATATACATACAGGGTAATACTATACTGTTTAAAAAGTAGGAATATAAAAACTCAATCATATGCAGTGGCTCGTTTGTATCTTTTAAACAGTCTTACTCTATTGAATTTTGTCTTGATTAATATTCACATCCCCTAGCCTACTGCACAAGTGCTCAGAATTGTTTCAACTTGTCCTGGATTTCTAGATTGGATGGATTGGAAACCACCGCATGTTAGCATGCATGTATTGTTTTGCAGAGGATAAGGATGACTAGCTTTTATATGATTTATGATTGGTGTATCTATGTTGCAAACTTTTTCATGTTTGCTTATAGCATTTTTTGGCCTCTTCATGGTGCAACTGAGCGTATCCAGTCCAATCTGAAGACTTCTGTATGAGTTTTGACACGATTTGATTTCCTTGGCAGCAAGCAGATGACATTTTATTTGCATCCATTGTCATTTGGGAAGATAAAGGCAAGTGATACAGTTGTTGATTTAAAAGAATATAATGAACTGCTTGTTATTGTTTGATGTACCCTGTCTTCCTCTGAACTTTTCCTGCTAATTGTTCATAACCACGTCAAAGTAAATCAATGCTGTTTGAGGTTAAAAATCTCGAGGGGACATGATCTCAACTTAGAATAGGACTAACAGAGAAGGGTCTAGTGGGCTCTATATGAGGAAAATATGTTTATTCACTCATGTTTACCTTGGGCATTTTGTTGCCATTCTTTGCTAAAATATCTTCCCCTTCGCGATATTTTCCAACTACTTATATCACGCGTAGTAATAATATCTTCCAACTGCTTAAGGTGAACCGCTAGATCATATTTTTGTGTCTTGATTGTGGACGGAGACGATTTATCTTCTACAGAATGCGATTCATACATGCTGAGTGCTACCACTATACACCTTATTTATGTTATGGTGCATATATGTACCGTTGGATTTAACTATTACATAAATGAGTGTTTTATGAAAGCCATTACCAAGCAAAGTCACAAAACCCGGATTGTGAACTGACTATGTAAACTGGTTTGGTCAAAATAAAGGTTCAGAAATATTGATGAACTGATACGAACTGGCTTGATTCAACCGAGAAAAATGATCGCTGGACTGTTTATACAACCAGACGAGTCATGTTTCGATTCGGTAAAAAAGAAAATCAAGCCAACCATAAATCATGTTCAGTCCAAAATAGCTTTTGTCTTTCACTAGTGCAGATAGCAGAACCATAAAAGAGGTTAGAGACCCTTGTCGCAGCTTTACCAAAAGTTGTTAACCAAAAAAATAACCTTTACCAAAAGTTGGTACTTCGCTCCAATAATGCCAATTCCCATTTTCCTATTTTAAGCATTTAATCACTGGCCCAAGGTCCATTAAACCAATATCTAAGTTTTTGTTTTTGAAGTACCAATATCTAAGTTAATGACGGGTAATATTGGAAAGTTTTAGTAAATTACATATATCTTGGAAGTAATTGTAATTATGTTCGAGTCTCGGAAGATCAATAGTTTAAGTTAATGACTATTGGAGAAAGATCACAATTTTATTAGCAATCATAATGTATTTAAAATTATAGAAATGTTACAATATATATATTTACTTTCTTAACCAATATTCTAGACATATGTTAGCATTTGTCTAAAATAAATAAGCATTAAAAGATTACCAAAAGTTGGTCCAACGTCTAACGTGTTCCAATAATGTCAATTGCCATTTTCCTATGTCAAGCATCGAACCTTGTCGCATTAAAATCAATATCTCCATTAAGTTACTGACTGGTTATTAGATTGGGTAAAAGTTAACCCCAAGCAACATTCAAAATTCTTATTGAGTGAGGCCAATCATTTTCTTAATTGGTGAAGTCCTTTCATCCGTAGTTAGTGGAGCTACCACAACTTGTATAAGAAAAAAGGTTTTTTATGAAATGGTTTTCGCTTAAAACACACGAATGACATATTTCCATCAAGTTTTGTTTTTACATTTTTCCAAATTTTTAATTAATTATTTGTTTTGGAAAACGCCACGTTAATATTTAATGTTTTTCGTGCGTTTTGCATTCATACCATACGGCAGCACTCTTTGTATAATGTACTTAAGAATTGTCTGTTTTTCCAAAACAAATAAAATTGATTCTATTTATTTTTCATTTTTAAAATTTAAAATAATATCAATTTATTTAATCAATAACTACCCTTACTTCTTATCTCTGTATTGTTTCAATTTTATCAGATTAAAAAATACTAACACACTGTTGCTAACATATTCTCTATTATTTGTTGAAATTATTGAAAAACACAAATTTGTGAATCTCACTCTACTTAATAAACCTTATTTATAATTTTTTAATAAATTTAAACAATAAAAAAGTATGTTAGAAAATACTCCATTGCTAGCACCACTCTCGTGGTATATTATTCTCAAAGGGTCCTTACCTTATCTAACTTTTAACTATTTTATACATTTATCACAAAAGTAATGAATCACCAGTCACTCTCTCACGTAACATCATTAATTAATAGAGTACGTTAGTAAACTAGATAACTAAAAAAGCGAACTAATTTAATACATTTTTTTTGCTTAATTGTAATTTTTACTTCAAAAACAAATTTTACTTTCGACAAATTAATTTAACCTATTTTAACTTAAATTTTTAAAAAACTTACAAATTTTATTCTTTCATCTTATTTATAATATAATTGTAATTTTTACTCTCAATTTTTATTATTTTGACAATTTCTTACCCAACTATTGATTTTTTTAGCAAATTTTATCTCCAATTTTTATTTTTTGGTAAATTTTATCTTTATTTTTTGTGCTTATTAATAAAAAATTACTAGGAGTAAAATTCACAAATTTTTTAAATGTTGAGATAAAATGTGCCAAATTAAAAGATTGATGGTAAAACTTATAAAAATTAAAAAGTTGGGAGGTAAAAATCCCATTAAGCTAATTTTTTGGTTCCAATCTAAAACCTACGAACACCGCTTAAAAAATTTACCAAAATCTTAAGTTTTTTTTTTTTTTTATACCAAAAACAACCAAACAAAACACGACACCATCACTTCAAAAAGAGCAGAGTGGTATCATGGTAGTGCTTTACGAAGATATTTTTGTCTCCTTAAAATAGAAGTGGGTTCAAGCATAATTTTTGGAAAAATCTTAAAATTAATTTTTTTTAAGGGATAATTACATGACCCTCCATCAAGGTTAATGGTAATGTTACATCGGTTTTGTTTAAAAAATTACTTACCTGACTTCATACATTTTATTTTTAGCACAAATTTCAACATATATGGTTACCCATTTTTCACTATCAATTTTCTTATATAAGTACACGTTTAAAAATTTTTGATTCGATCTAAATTTCCACTTGTACTAATCTTGATGGATGAGGAGTTGTAATAGGGGGGATCCACAATCAGTCATGAGGTGATTTATAAGAGGCAGCGGGATCGTAAGGGTTTGATGGTGTTGGCTACTCGGCTTGTTGTGGGTGTGTTGGTTGCTATGACCCAAAACCAAAGCCACTTCACTGTGATATTATAAAACATATTTCAATTATAAAATTGATGCATGCCACAAGGAACAAGCTTAAATGAGGAAAAATAGATGGCACTGCCATTCTGATATATTGGCCAGGAATAGAGAAAATTATAAAAATTGCGTGCTACCACACTCATGAAAGAAGCCAGTAAATGCCAAAATAACAAGGCGATTTAGCCCATGCAGTTTGGAAGGTACTTTCAGCCGAAGTGCATATACCTTTCAAGTACGAGAGTAGGGGAAACTATATGAAATCTCAAGGCAATTTGGATTATTGTTATCAATTTAAAATTTGTCAAACTTCTCTTTCATCTTATTTTTCATATATCTATCTCTCTATTTCCTATCACATAATTTGTCACATCTATCAATTTGTCTCTCTTCTTTTATTTTTTTCTCTCCATCCCTCTCCTCTTCACACCGATACACCCAAAAACATTAGATGTACGTTTTGTTTTTTTCCAGGCAAACTAATGTCACATTAAAACCGGGGTGAGAAACCATCCGGAGTTTTCTTTTACTCAACATTTTACGATTTAAAAAAGGTAGAACTAAGCCTTAGAATCATGATATGAGATTCTTACAAAGAACCTGGATGCATCCTTTAAATTTTAGCTTTGATAAATAACGATAAAATCATGAAGCTCAAGTATCTCAGGTACCAAAATAAAAATGATAATAATCACCTGTTACTTTTACACTGCTGCCTACAGTCCAAAATAAAAATGATAATAATCACCTAGCAGCAGTTGAAATCTGAAATAAGGTAATGTTCGATTGAAGACTGACAAAATTCTGTGTATGGACTGGATGCCGTGGCACCTGCAGAGGGTTGGCCCGGATGATGAGATATACACAACCTGATACGGTTCTATTACTTTGTTTTCTTCTCCTTTCCAACCTGAGGCTTTTGGTATGCTATAATCTGACTCAAGATGGTAAAATTTGTTGCGACACCAATTGCATAGCCCAATAGAACTTCAAAAGAATCAAGGAAACAGTCACAATTATATGAAATAGTAAAGAAATAAATTTACAATGTGCAGTACTTCTATACAGACACAAAAAAGTGGATGATTTTGAAAGGGGTAAGTATCAAGTCAAGGAGATGGAAGAAATGGTTTTGAAAGAAAAATATGTTCAATTTCATAGACAAAATAATGGAAACAATACGTAGCTGGGCTTTCAATATTACCATCCTATTTAAAAGGAAACTCTTGATTGAAAAGTCACCATTTTCTCAACAAGCATTAGAACTTTACATCACAAGACAACAATTATACATGTATATACAAGAATTAAAACATGGAATTTGAATCTTCTGGTCCTTAAGGCTCAGGAAAAGCAAGTCTATAGGGAGCTTGTGTTCTCAAAAGCTCCGCCCTTCTTATTCACTAGATCAATTCCAAGATAAATGTGTACTATATGTTACTTCATATAATATTTTATGATGTGCTAATGCGCCATAAATTCATCCTTAAGAAAATTGGTGTCTTGTCTTGCACAAGGACCCACAGTTTCTTGTGCAAGGAATCATAAATAATGCAACATAATTGTTATTTGTTAGTCTTTCTTTGAAATTAACAATGTCATATTTCTAAGTAAAAGATCCAAATCCCAGCAATCAATAATAAAATGTAGTCTTTAGCTACAAACAGTAGTAGTTTAGTTGTTTGTCTCTTAATTTTCAAAAGCAAAATTAAAAACAATTTCATATTGGGGGGGGTGGGGGGGAGGGAGGAATACACCCATGGGGGAATATTTATTGAAAAAACACAATGTTTAAATATTTGCTTTGATGTAAACCACTTAACAACATATACCATCTTTCTCCATTGCCAACAATCCAACATCAAACCATGAAAACTAATGCACAAAAAAACAAGCTAAAAAGTCAGACTTGTTCTTCCCCCTCTGCCAATTGAAACATCTTTTGGCCACTAGCATAACTCAAACCTTTAAAATACACTATAAACTTGGAGCCAAAATCACAAAAAACTACTGCTGGGAGAAGTTAAAGAATACCAAGATCTCAGAAGCACAAAAACCCAATACAACAGGAAAAAGAACCCAGATCATTGAGAATTCTCCGGCTTACTTTTTATTTTAAATGTGTGTGTGTAACTTCTTTGCTCAAGATGCAAGATGGATATAATTTACTTTTACAGGTGAACTTTATGAAGGAGGAGGGGCAAGGGAAACAATTACAAAGTGAATAATGGGATGATGGCTAATCAGTTTATGAAGCCAGAGATTTAAGAATAAAAGATGAGGCAAAAGGGAAAGATAGTTATTCACTTCTATCTGTCAATCTGTGGTTCATCAAAAATGCAGACAGAAAAAAGTAATAGCTGGTGATGCTTGTTAAATTTCGATGAAGCTATTGAGGAAGAATTTTTACAGTAAATAATGAGATTGCTACTAAATGAATTTGGTTGATTACAAGATCACTACTTTGAAATCATACTGTTTCAAAAACACTTTTGAATCTCTGCACTGTTTCCAATTTTCTAATGTCAAAATTGAGAGAGACATCATGCAAACATGTTTTGGTTTTTAAAATAAATGTTTCTAAAGTCATTAATTGAAAAGGTCCTAAGGGATTATTTGGCTAGAGAAAACGTGTTCTATTTTCAACTTTTCATAAATAATTACAAAAATTCTACCTATAAACGTGTTTTGAAGATTTATATAGAAAACCATGAAAACAAGGCAACATTTTGTGATTATTTGTAAAAACAAAAAATTATAACAGAAAATGTTTTCTGAAATCAAATAGGCTCTAAGCTTCTCAAAACATATAAACATTATTATTGGCACCAAAAACAGAGTTAACATTCATTGACAATGATGACAACAACAGAAGACATGATGATGAAAACAAATTAAGAAGCAAGCCTACCACTTTTTGGTGCACTTTCTTGGATGGTGGTGAATACTCTAACTGCAACAAATAAAACAAATACATTAGTACGCAAAACAACACAAAATTTAACCTAAATTTTATTAAACTCATAATAGCTTACCCATTGAACCTCCAAAATTCATAAAAGAAGTTATGAAGCTGAGTTCACCTGTACTTTTGTTCTGCTCAAACATAGTAAGTTACTAATGATGAATAAGAAAGGTGAAACAAAATGTCAACAAACTTCATCAAATGAAATATTTTAGACATAAAACAACTATAAGGAATGTAGAGGCATAGTATGAAAAATTTCAGTATAACCACTCCAACAGAGTTCAAAGCATCCTAGCTTTTCATTACACAGAAGCAGCAAAAGCTCCAAGTTTTCATAAAAATGCAGGTAGGAGTAGGATGGCAACTATGGCATACTCAGAAGCCAAGTTCCTTTTTATGAAATTAGTGTCAAGTAAATAAGTAATCCATCATGCAGCATACAATGAAAGAACCATTTAGTCATTACTGAAGAAGAAATAAGTAGCCATTATTCTGACTGCAGAATCAAATGTATGTAAGTACAAAAAAATTAAGTTTATGCTTTCACTTACAGAAAAGTTTTGCCATATTTGTGGGATCCTTGCAAAGAGAAAGATTGCATGCTGTGATGCCTGCAAAAGATCATATCCACATCAAAAAAATATTAAGCAATGAGAACCTAGTAACCAAAATAATTATAAAATACGGCTAAAATGCTCAGCAGCATGGAAGGAATACGAAAGATTCTGTTAGAAACAAATATAAAACCATTTGTGCATCTTTACCTATGAGTATGACCTAACAACTTAAGCTTTAAGAATATTTCATTCATGAAATGGTACCAAAGCCTCTACAACCAAGTGGTATTGAGTTTGATCCCACCCTCATTCGTTTAATAAACAAAGTTTAATTTTAGCACAAGGTAGGTGGGCTTGTGTATTTTCATGCTTCAAGCCCAAAGGACTCTTGTGTGAGGGGCCATGTTAGAAATATAATATAAAACAATTCAAGTGTTTCCATCTACAGCTTAAACTTTTGGGATAGTTGGATCATGACAGGTTCAGTTGGAGAAAAATTATAGCAGCATAAGTAATTGTATGTTGAACATAAAATTGTCACTCACATACAGAGCTTCAAAGAGTAGAGGATCAATTTGACCAGCTAAGATAGTGGGTGCTACAGCACAATATCTGAAAACCAAAGTGTCAAGGAAATGATCGAGAATACTCAATTATACTGTTTATCGCAAGAATAAAATCCAACTCTTCAGCAAGCAAGTAGGATACAGCAATGCCCGGATCCATGTTATTGCATGCAAAGGTCGAGAATAGTAGTAGATTATGGCAACCAATACTAAAGCTGTATCAAAAATGGAGAGGAAGAAGCAGTTAGATAACTTCAAAGAAAGTGGAAGCACAACATAGCATAGCTATAGCTATACCTAACAAAAGATTGATCAGAACAACTTGCATGATCTAATTCTAAAGCCTATGATGCTCATGCAAGTACTAATTTCAGAACATCACATTATCATATTTGTCCACTGCTTGTTTTCTGTCAAACCCTAAACACCATTGCACAAGTCTGTTACTCTATAAAACAACACACATCACAATTTCACGCAATTCACGTGAGGCAATTCCTACAATATATCAGTTCTGCACTAAGAACAAACAGAGACCAAAACATAAGCAAAGCTGTGAACACACCTTGGATCAAAAGAAACAACAACTCTCCGTAAGCCGAAAATGGAAGGCCTTTGTGGAGACAGTAAGCCAAGGCAATGGTATATCCAATAACTTCAAGCTCGAAGGATATCATGCTAAGGCCTCTCACACTCTGATGCTTCAGAATTTTCATAATCTGAACATCAACACGATAATACATACAGTCATGAGCACGATACTTCCGAATTAGGAAACCTCGTTATAACTCTAAGCTAAAGAGAGACTAAGCATGCATATAGCAACATTTATCGAACAGAACAGAACAAAACAAAACCCTAACTAACTAACGCCTAGCGCACTCTTGAGTACTAAACGGAATAAATGCATAATAAAAGAAACGCATGCGGCAAATGAAATGAAAAATTGAAAGCGGTTAACGAATAGTGCCTGGGGAAGTTTGACGGTGGTGGAAGCGGCGACGATGGCGTAGCCGAGGAGTTTGGAAATGAGAGGGAGCAAGCAATCCTTCTCCGGGAACTGGCCGTGGCGGAGAGATCCAACGGCGCAGCTTAGATCAATCCCTAGATATTCCATCGCTCTCTAATTGTGAGATCTGAAGAAAACGATTCTTTCACTGACGAATTCTTCTGATGTAAATGGATTCTACACTCTGAATTCTCAGGTTCAGTCAAGTGTCTGCCAAGAAATGTATCACTCATCCAATTTTTTCTTATTCGTTTTTCATTTGAAATATTTTAAAATAACTATAGTTAGAATTTTAGTTTGTTCATTATATATTATAGGATAAATATTTTTAAGGTATACTAGTGCAAAAAAAAAGTCACTTTGCGCCTCTATTTCTATTTTTTAAACTAAACAATAACAAATAATGACAACTGATATAGTTTAAAAGAATAAGTAATTATCTTTATGAATAATTATAGATATTACATTTAGATTTATAATGAATAGTTTTATTTATAATGTAAGATTATTTTTAAATTGAAATGAATAAATAGTAAAAAAAATGGAGTATATAGATAAAGATAAAATAATAATAATTTGTGATGTATTTAAACGAATAAGTATATTCATCACTTCTTCTAAAAAAAAGTATATTCATCACTAATCTAGTAATTTCATCTATTTTACACCTCTTTTAAATGCGTTCAAATAAATATTTAATTTTTAATCAAGGTTTACAATGTCAATAATTGCAAATTGCAACTCTTAAGTTAGTTAAGGTATGTTTTATTATTATAAAAATGTTTTTTCGGAATAACATATTAATTCCAGAATAGAATAGGTATATATTATTTTGAAAAAACATGTTCGGAAGAGAAAAAGGGGTATGATGGGTAATTTAAATATAAAAAGAGTGGTGGTGTACTTAGTAAAAATGGTGGTTTAAATAATAGCTTCCTAAGTTAGATTTATAGATGCATATATGGGTCAGTTTGGCCCACTTAGACAGAACCGCAAATTTTTTGAATGAATATTTTCTACCCAAAAATCTTTTTAAGTAATTTTCTCTTAAATCTCTAATTATTTGAAAATAAAATACCAATATGAATTGTTTATGTAAATAAAAATAAATTAAATAACTTAATTGCAACCATTATATAATTGAGGGATTAAATTTGAAAAAAAAGAAGATTAAAATGGCAGATTATTTTTAATAAATAAAATTAATCTTAAAAATAAAATATGTAAGCATTGAATTGAAATATGTCATGCATCATTATTATTTTTTCTTGATGATTTTGATGCATTCCTGCGTATCATTTATATATTAAACGTATGCTGGGTTATGTTGATTTTAAAGAAATAATTACTCTTTTATAACTTTCTGAAATATTGTTTTAAAAAAAAAACAATTTTTTTTAAATCAGCTTTAGAGATAAACAAATATAAGTTAACCAATTAAAGAAAGTAGTATCAAAAGACAAAATTTTTAAGTATACACATTATTGTTTGTGTAAAAAGAAAAAGTGTACACAATATTGTTTAGGGAAATAAACTAAAATTAGATTATTTTATCGTTTAAACTTTAAAATAAAAAAAAAAGTGTGCAAAAAGCAAAAACAAACGCTTATTTTAATTCTATTCTCGTACATATAAAAACAAAATTTACGTAAGACTTAACCAAAAGAAAAAACAGTCTAAAAAAAACAATGAGTAAGAAAATGACAGGCAAAGCCATTTGCGGGAAATTCCTTTGAGATCAAGCAGTCTGGAAAAAACAAAGTAAAAAACAAAAAGAAAGAAAGAAAACAGTCAACATCAACTTGAGTTACAATTCCTGAAGAATATCCATGCTACTCTTGCAAAATATATAGTTTGTTTATTTTTAATGAAATGAAACTATAGCTATACAAATTATACGACGTGCACAATTTAGGCCATTAAAAGCATTGCACTAAAATACACATAAAAAATCATTACAGCAATATATATATATATTGAGTACGACACTACGACATGTAATTAAACTAACCAATTTTGAAATAATTATTTCACCAAACGTGAGTTGTCATTGGTATTGGTATGTTGCACCTTTTAAAACTTAGACAATGAAATATTAGAACAGGGAAGTGAAGAACAGTAGAAAATTGGGGACACATTATATAATGGGTGGGTGGGTAGATTTTGGGCCCTGTTCTGGGTAGCTGCAAGTCCATCTACTTGCCCAGCCTATTGGGTGCATCTGCATCATCCACTGGTCCAAACACTTATAGCATACATTAAAGTAACCATCATCTTCCTTTTATGGTCATATTAATTTTTCCAGTAGGCAAATTTATTTTTGCTGATGAGTGATGACCCCAGATCTTCCCTGCACAGGAGATTGGGTTGTCTTGTGGTCCACCTGCACCACTTAGTGCATGTTTCGAAATTTGATGATTTTTTTTTTTTTAGCCAAAAGTAATTTTGTCAAAGAATTAAGACTCTTACCTTTGTTTTCATTTTATTTTTATCTGTTAGATTTATATTGGAATGTACACACAATATTTCTAACTTCAATCCAAAACATGCACTTAGTGTGTATTCGGTTTGTTGGTAGCTTGCATTCTAAGACCGTTGAACAAAGAGGTATGTGAGAGGAAGCTTTTAAATGAACGAACGTTTCGGAGTTACTCAACGACAAACAAAACACACTAATGTTGGTTGTTGTTTAACGTTTTGATTTTTCTCAGTCGTGTTTTTATTTTAATTTTGAAAAAAAATATATATATATGCTTTTGAGATTTTTTTTTTAATATTGCATAATTATTATAAATTTTTAAGCAAACCTTTTAATTTAATTTATTCTAAAAAGAAAAAGGCACACACATGAGTACTGAGACGGGACAAAGATTGCACGATAGTTTGAGAGTCCATTATGGAAATGAAAATCCTATTTGTTATTCTTAGTAATATAACAATATGAAATCATTTTTTACTTAATGGATTTGTCTTTCAGGATAATTAGATATATGGTGATTATAAAATGCTGAAATAGACCACACTTGCAATAGAGACAAGTAGATAGATAGCCTAGTAACGATGTGGCAGGGCCAACGAGGAACTAATAATTTGTTGAAATCAGTCCAATCATTTATAGTATGTTTAGATTTTTAAAAGATAAAATCGCAAAAACTATGAAGGTTAAATTTTAGCGAAATTGTGGCAACGACTTTTTCTACAAAGATCTAAATAAACCATCATCATTATTACTACGTTTTGAATGATGCCAATTAACTCAAATTTCTGAAAGTGGTCATGCATTACAGAGCAAGTCAATTGAAACCTCATTGTTTTTATCTTGTAGCAGCATATGAAGAAAGGGGTAAAACTTTTAAATTTTGCACCGTTTCACACATGCTCAAATCATTATTGAACATGAACGAAGTTATTTAAGTGAAAAAAGAATGTTCATAAAAAAAGTTAAAACAGAGTTATACTTATAGCTTAAATGCCAAAGATTATTTCTATGTTCTCTTTCACGTTTTTCTTATTGAACATAGTAAAAACATTTCTGTTTATTTAATTTCTTGTATTCAACCACACCTCAAGAGGAAACATGGTAAAAATTATTCCTAATTAAGAATTTATAGTCCATACTAAGAAAGAATGGAGGGAAAGTGGCAGAGGAGGAAGCCTTTTTCATGCAAATGGAAATATCAAACCAAACTCTAACCATTACCAATGGTTTTTAAGGATATTTGAATTATAAATGTTCCTCACCAGTGACCAAGCAGAAAGGGAAAATGTTCAGGCCCCACTCTAAAATTTCAACTACACCAACTCTCAATATTGGAGCTAACACACTCTTGGTGGTCTCCAACTACAAGCTGCAATGCAAGTGGGTACCATTGGCAATATTGTTAGCATTTCTGGTCCCTTTTTAACCAAACTTTCTGCCCCCTACCCTTTACTCCTCCCACTCTTTTGGACAATGGAAAGTGGAGTACCCTTCCTTGACTGTCTCTTGCAAAACACTCTTAGAAGCATTTGCTCATTTCCCACTTCTTCAACTTCTTCCAAGTGGGTGTATGCAGTCTTCTGGAGGATAGTACCTCGAAACTTTCCTCCGCCTAGGTAAGTAATAATTCGACAAAACTTATATACAATTCTATAGGCATTTTTGGTGATGTTCTTCCATCAGAATTGAAGTTTCACTCCAGAATCCATGTTGACATTTAATGAAAACCTTTACTACATGGACTACTACTGAAATGAAACTCTAATTTTGATCGGAGAACAACACAAAAAATAACTATGGGATTGTATCTAATTTTTGTCATAAGTAATTTAACAACATATATAGAATGTGTAAGACAAATGAACCACACGCATGTTATTACCATTTACCACCTAGGTAAGTATGGGAAATTTGACTGTATATATGTATGTGGATGTTTGTTTGATGTTTAATTAATTATTTTCTTTGTAGGTGGGAATTTGGAGGAACAGCTCTTGATCGCTCAAAGGGAAACAAAAGAAACTGGCAAGTTTGGTGGAACTGTGATAAACCATAGACAATTTTACATGAACATTGTATATTTTGGGGTATTTGAAATAATGGAGGGTTTTCTTTGTTAGGATCCTTGTATGGGAAGATGGTTTCTGCGATTTTAATGAATGTGAACAAGGGAGGAATGGATGCTTGAACTACAAGTTTGGAGCTGATGTATTCTTCAAAATGTCTCATGAAGTTTATAGTTATGGAGAAGGGTGAGAATGACATTGCTCCCTTTTTACATTTTTGGCCACATTTAAGAAAAGAAAGCTTATTACCTTTTCCTGAAAAGAAAAAGTGTAGTGTATTCTTATTTGATATCTATATTCTGCAGACTAATGGGGAAAGTGGCCGCAGATAATAATCATAAATGGGTTTACAGTGACACTCAAAATGGGTGTGAATCTAGCTACATTGGTGCATGGAATGCTTCAATGGATCATGTAAGGGAAGTAGCTAACAATAAGTGCAAAAAAAAAAACACTTGGTTTATATTTTTAGTTTTATAACTTGACATTTAATCTTGACAGCAACCAAAGACATGGGAGTTTCAGTTAAATTCAGGTATTCAGGTTAGTAAATTCATTCAGAAGGGGTTCAGAAACCCGTGTTAATGGCAGAGTTTACATCAATTTTTTTTTATCAAATTTGATCTAATTGATGTTATCAAATTGTCATTCATTTTGATAGACCATTGCTGTCATTGCTGTCAGAGAAGGCTTAGTACAACTTGGTTCATTTAACAAGGTCTTGGTCTCTTTTATTTCTATCCTTCCAAATATTATTTCTACATTTTGTTCAAAATCCCAATTTACTAATAATTAAAGGGTTTTTGAGATATAAGGTGAGTTGAATGGTTAAGAGAGAATGAAAGAGGGGAAAGGACGTGGATTCGATCCCTTCTACTAACAAAAACTAACATTTGCCGATTAAAAAAACTATTAATTAAAGGGTTCTTCTTCTTCTTCAGATTGCTGAAGATCTCAATTTTGTGGTTAGCATTCAAAGGAAGTTCAGCTACCTCCACAGCATACCAGGTGTATTTTCCATTCAAAGACCACACCTACCCATTCAACATCCATGCATTGCCAAACCAAACCTACAAATGATGGAAAGCAATGAAATGACCCTATCTGCCTATAATGCAACAAATCAAGTCACAAGAGTCAATGGAGTGCATGAGGAAAAATCCAGCTTCTTTTCCATGATATCCATCAACTTGGGTAGGAATCCACCACCCCAAAATGGAACAACAACAACACAAGGGTCACCTCTTTGGTCAGCTCCACCTTCCTTGCCCAACATGTCTTGTAGTTTTGGTGCTATGCTATCAAAGCTTCCATATGTTACTCCTTCCAATAATCCCCCTCAAGTTCTTGAAACCAATAAGACCAACCACAAAGTGAAGATTGAGGAGTGCAGATTTCATGGTGCTGCTAATGGAGATCAGAACAAAAATGCAGGGTGGAATCCTTGATAAATAAGAGAGAACCGCTAGCAACACACTCTTTTAAACACATACTTCATTGTTAACTTTATTGGAAATTACAAAATTTTGTGGGTTTGGCTTCTTATTTACTGAGTCGCACTCATAATTTTGCAGTTTTTAATGAATTTTAACAGATGATAATAAGTGTGTTAGAAAGAATGTGTCAAAAGGTGTGGTGAATCATCAATGCAATCTTGATTTGAGAATGACTATGATCATCCCTTAGTTTTAGTTAGCTTGTAATAATTTGGTGTTTTTGAAGAGAGTTGGTTATATTTCTCTACCAGCACAAGGCCACCACACGGGGTATATAGGTGGAATGTTTATGGTCTACTATTTTCTCTTTTGTGAATTAATGCTAAATAAATATAAATGCAGTGAAGATATAATCTGCTGCTACTTCATTTCATTTGTGCACTACATCTCACCTTTTTTTGTCGTGTGAAGAGATGTTGATGTTGTCTTAACACCCCGCGACCAAGTTGTTGGCTGGATAATATTTTTGCCTCTTGATGATTGCAA
The DNA here is from genome assembly GCF_000004515.6 of Glycine max. Taxonomy (NCBI): domain Eukaryota; kingdom Viridiplantae; phylum Streptophyta; class Magnoliopsida; order Fabales; family Fabaceae; genus Glycine; species Glycine max. The sequence goes on from NC_038253.2 coordinate 39,544,513, forward strand.
AATGGTAACAGCTATGCAATAATTGAGAATTAAAAGAAGAAAAAATATTTTCCCATTTGTTTCAAACTATTTATATCCATTTGTTTTCAATCTCTATCATACAATGTATTATGATTGACCGATAATCTTATTTCTTAAATATATAATCAAATATCTAAATTTGTATATATAAAAAAATATAAGTTAATTTCTTAAATAAATCTTAATACTGCAAAGGTTAATCTCTAGCCTTTCGGAGATAACAAGATAAAATGACGGGTGATCACCCAAATAAAAAAAAGTAAATTATCTCAAAATTTTACATTATATTTCATACAGATTTCTTGACACAAGAGTCTTTAGACTTAGAACCAAACTACCTTAGAAGTTCTATTAGGTAAAGATATGTAAATGGTTTTAACTTATACATTACATGTTCATCGATAACCTTACATGATGCATGTTAATTGCAATTTTTGTAGTCATTGTAAAACCAGTGATCCCCAAGCTATGATGGCCTTAAGTTAAAAAAGATAGACTTTCCCGGGCAGGATTGCATTTTGCAAGTGAAGTTGGACCTTGTGTCAGGCCTATCCATCTAAAGTGAGGTGTCCCATGTCGTGAGCTGGTGTTGAAAACGAAATGAAAGTGAGTGATGTTTCACGTTTGCATCAAGCAGCTGTTAATTTAGTCTTTGCCCCTGGTCCCCAACGCCACCATTTTTCTGCTCAAATTCTTAGCTATAAATACACAAGATTTATTAAAAGGATATTTTAGTTGCTTCAATCGGAAACAAATAAAAACATTTATCAAATATATATATATATATAATAGACAAAGAGATTTAACTAAATTAATTAAATAATATATATGAATTATTGTAAATCTTCTAATACTTCAATTCCTACCATCAACAAATATAAGAAGAAGCAGGGGTTAAATTCATAAATCATCTTATGTTAGGTATGGATAGGCATAGGGTACCCTTATGCTTTACTATATAAAGGTTTTGTAAATTTTGCATCACTTACCTCGATTGTCGAAGTTGCATGATTGAAATTTGAAAGGAAGCTTCCCATCATTGTAACTTCAATAGAGTCGGATTGAAATTCTAGAGTTGAAAATAACTGCACCTTCATGTAGTTTAAATCCAATGCTTGTTAATTACCCCTAGCTAGTTTCATATTTATAATGTTTTCTTTGTTATAGAATAAAGTATTTTCATGGCTTAAATCCTCCACAATTATTTTCTCAACTGTTGACAATCCTACAGTGTATTTGGATATAAATTATTACACATTTCAATGAGCCAAAATGGAAAAACTTATCGCTAGATGGAATTGAGATGAACAAACATTCAGTGTTTGCAAACCTATATTCAAATACACTGTTACTCGATCTGTTTGCCTATAACTCGATCATGAAGAACTCGAATTGTTTACACAAATTGTGTTGGAGTTTTGAATTCCTTTATTTTCAATTTTTTTTTTGCAGTTTTTATGGGAGGTAGAATTTTTGTACATGATCCATTTTCTTTTCACATTCAATTTTTATCTTCTATACCGTTGAGCAACAAACAACAACTCATGTTCTGATCTAAGCTTAGCTTTGTGATGGACAAAACTCTATAAATAAAATTAAGTATTCTCAATTTTGATCACCAAGTCTATTCTTTTCTTTACATAAACACACCATCAAATTTGAACCAGGATCTGAAAAACTAAAATTATAAAGGGCTGTCAAAAAGGTCGATAACAATAAATGGAGGTAGGTACCTCTAAAAATTATTTTTTTTTCTCTACTTCAGCTATTTAATATGTGTTGCTTAACATGCTCATACTAGTATATTTATTTTATTATATTTGATATCAGAACCTTATTTGTCTTGCTACTTTTTGACACTCATATGTTATTTTTTTTTTAGACATGAGTATTCTGTTTTTGAACGTTTAAATTATTAATAAGACATGGAATCATATGAAAATTGAGTTTCTAAGTTTTCTTGAATTAAAAAACAATGAGTTCAGTGTTGAAAATGGAGAAACCATCGAGCTTTATGTGGAGGTCCGTGGGCTGCAATCGGGTCAAAATGACCCGGCTGAAGGTTGAGGACGATGACCATCGTGTAAAATATCAACACATGTTGATGTGTTTCTAATTAATTCAAGCCAAGTTACCCTTTTCATATCACGTGACATTTTGAAACACGTTAGCGTGATGTGGCCATCATTTTTTCTTTTGAAAGTCCATTGTTTGCTTTTTGTATAGGCACAGGTTTTGCTATTTAAATTTTATAAAGTACTTTAATGATTTTAATTAATATGTTGCTTATAATTAATTTATTATTTATGTGTTAAGATTAATTTAATTATGAGTTTGCATGTATATTTTTTATTGATGATTATACATATCATAAATAATTAAATTGAATGGTTTAGCACATATATGGTTATGAATTATTTAGTGCATTTTAATGTGTTTAAATTATTTGTTTATTTTGTTTAATTGTATGTTTGAATTTGATATTTATTTAAGCATGTAATATTAAGTTAAATAATTTATGCACCTTAAAATTAATAGTTAGATAGCTTATGTGTTTTCTTTTATTGAATAATGATATGCATATATTGTTTATTTATTTCCTAAATTTTGTATCTATGATTTTATGATTATTATACGTTAAATAATATTTATGCAATGTTATCCAATTATTTGTATTATTGAGAATGTTATGCAAATATTTAGCTTTTTATTAAGAATTAATTAATGTTAAGTAATTAATATAATTTAGTTGATTAGAGAATAGTCACATCATCTTTAATTTGATTAGGTTTATATATATTAAGTGTTAAAATCACATTTAAAACATTAGTTGTGATTAATCATATGTAATATGATATAATCTACCCACGAGAATTTTATTATATTTGTATGACTAATTAGGATAAAATATCAAGTTATATTTCTTAATTCACTCGTAGGAATTAAGAAAGAAGGAATATGATTTGATAGTTTTATATAAGTTTGAATCTAATTGAGTAAGACTTTAGCCCATAGGCAAGTTTTATGCCACTAGGTTCATAAACAAATACATGTTTTACATTGGTGAAACATAATATTTTATTTAGTCTCAAATTTTGAATAATGAGAATGTATGTTTGAACTTTGCAGTTAATCAATCTGCGAGCATTTCTGATATTAAATGTGATATTCCCAAATTGAAAGAGAATAATTATAAGGTTTAGAGGAAAAAATTCTCCTTCATTTAGGCTAGATGAATATTGACTATGTCATTAGAAAAAATGAACCACCGGGTATTATTGAAACTAGCACTCCAAATGTTGTTGATCTTTATGAAAAAATGAGAGAGATCTAATAGTCTCTCTGTGATGTTCATAAAAACCAATATATCTACTAGTAGTTTTGTCTATCAAAATGAAAAGGTCAAGGATCTTTTGAAGGCCATTGATGATTAATTTGTTACATCTGATAAGGTTGATGATGGCAGAGGGTGAAAAAGTGTATTTGACTTCTTAGGGATAGAAGAAAAGGGATCAAGTCAATAAGAAGGGCAAGATTCCTACTTAGTCTGTCATAATGAAAGAGTCAAAGTGTTTCTTTTGCAAGAAGAAAGAGCACATGAAGAAAAATTGTTCAAAATTGAAGAGCTGGCTCGACAAGAAAGGTACTTCACTTATTTTTGTTTGTTAATCTAATATGGCTAATGTTAATCATAACACATGGTGGATTGATTTTGGTTCTACAATTCATGTTTATAATACCTTGCAGGGTATGGAAAACCTAAGGAGGCCAGTGGGAAGTGAGCAGTACATCTATTCAGGAGGCAAGATGAGCTCATATGTGGAAGTCATTGGGAGATGCAATTTAGTTTTAAGCAACGATTTTATTTTGTGTTTAGAAAAGATATTTTACGTTCCAAGTTTTTCTAAGAATTTGATTTATGTATCAAGACTTGCACCATTGGGCTTTTCCTTTAATTTTTTAGGTTTTGGTTTATCTTTAAGTAATAAATTTGGAATTATTGGTTCTAGTGCATTACTTGATGGGCTTTACTTTATTGAATTTCAAAATGATACTACCTATAATTCTATGCATGTTATTGTTGGGTTAAAACGATGTGTTGTGAATGAGGAATCCTCTGTGTTATGGCATCGAAGATTAAGACACATCTCTATCGAGAGAATTAAGAAATTGGTAAATGAAGGGGTACTTAGTGCTTTGAATTTTGTTGATTTTGAAACTTGTGTAGATTGCATTAAGGGTAAGCAAACTAACAAGTCTAAAAAAGGTTCAAAAAGGAGCTCAAACCTATTAGAAATCACACACACTCATATTTTTTGTCCCAAGATGGACTCAAGTGGTCTAAAATACTTTATGACTTTTATAGATGAATATTCACGATATATGTATCTCTACATACTTCATTCTAAAGATGAAACTTTAGATACCTTTAAAGTTTTTAAGGTCGAATTTGAGAAACAATATGGAAAGCAAATTAAGATCGTGAAATCTGATAGAGGTGGAGAGTGCTATGGTAGATACACGGAGAATGGACAAGCACCTAGTTTATTTGTGATGTTTTTTCAAAAACATGAGATTGTTGCCAGTACACTATGTTTGGTTCTTCGGATCGAAATGGTGTGGTAGAAAGAAGAAACAAAACTTTAATGGACATGGTATGAAGTATGAGGAGTAATAGAAAACTTCTTCAATTCTTGTGGATTGAAACACTAAAGATGACAGTGTATATATTAAATCAAGTTCCAACCAAGGTTGTCTCAAAGACACATTTTGAGTTATTTAAAGGTTGAAAACCGAGTTTGCGACATATACGGGTTTGGAGATGCTTGTTTGAAGTGAGAATTTATAACCCATAAGAAAAGAAACTAGACCCAAGGACTATAAGTGGGTATTTCATTGGATATGCAGAAAGGTCCAAAGGGTATAGATTCTATTGTCCATCACATAGCACTAAGATTGTGGAATCGAGAAATGTAAAATTTATTGAGAATGACTTAATCAGTGGAAATGGTCCATTTCAGGATATTACTTCTGAAAATGATCACTATGAAACTCAACCCATTGGCTCAAATGATAGATTGATTGTCATTCACACCCCTCAAGTGCAAATAGGTGTTAGACAACCAGTGATTGAAATTCCACAAACTATTGAAAATGACCCTGTAGATCAAGTTGGTAATGAGGAACAACAAAATCTTCAAGAAGATCACGAAGCAACATTAAGAAGGTCTAATAGAGTCAGAAGGTCAATAATTCCTAGTGATTATGTGGTGTATTTGCAAGAATTAGACTACAACATTAGAGCCACAAATGATCCTAAATCATTTTCACAGGCCATGAGTTTTATGGAATCAAACTTATGATACAATGCTATGAAAGATGAGTTGGATTCTATGACATCTAACCATTGGATGTAGATGGGTCTTTAAAACAATGAAAGATTCACAAGGCAACATTGAGAGACATAAGACAAGGTTTGTTGCCAAAGGATTCACTCAAAGAAAAGAAATCGACTATACGAAGACATTTTCTTCTGTATTTAAGAAAGATTATTTCCATGTAACTATGATATTAGTAACTCATTTTGACTTTGAGTTACATCAGATAGATGTGAAAATGACATTCCTTAATATTCATCTATAGAAAGAGGTTTACATGAAACAACCTGAGGGATTCTCCTCTAGTGATAGTGAACACTTAGTTTGCAAGCTTAATAAATCCATATATGGATTGAAACAAGCCTCTTGCCAATGGTATCTAAAATTTCATGAGGTCATCACTTTATTCGGTTTTGAAGAGAACATCATGGATCAATGTATATACCAAAAGGTCAATGAGAGTAAGATTTTTTTTCTTGTGTTATATGTTGATTATATTTTGCTTGCAACTAATGATAAGGATTTGCTATATGAGGCGAAACAACTTCTCTCAAAGAACTTTGATACGAAGGATATGGGAGAGACATCTTATGTCATAGGCATTAAGATCTATAGGGAAAGGTCTTGAGGCATTTTGGGTTTGTCTCAAGAGACCTATATCTACAAAGTTTTAGAGAGATTTAACATGAAAGATTATTCACCAAGTGTAGCTCCCATTGTGAAGGGTGACAAACTCGATTTGAGTTAGTACCCGAAAAATGATTTTGAGCAAGAACACATGAAGAATATTCCATATGCTTCAGTTGTCGGAAGCCTTATGTATGCTCAGGTTTGCACCAGACCTGACATTGCATATGTTGTTGGAGTTTTGGGAAGATATCAGAGTAATACATGTATTGACCACTGGAAAGCTGCAAAAAAAGTGATGAGATATCTTCAAGGAACAAAGGATTACATGTTCATGTATAGACAAACTGATTGTTTGGAGGTGATTGGCTACTCAAATTCAGACTATGTTGGCTGCGTTGATTCACAAAAATCAACATCCGGTTATATTTTTATACTAGTTGGTGGAGCTGTATCTTGGAGAAGTGTCAAGCAGACCTTGACTACTACTTCCACTATGGAGGCTGAGTTCGTTTCCTGTTTTGAAGCTACCCCACATGGTGTATGGTTGAAGAGTTTCGTGTCTAGGCTTAGAGTTGTGGACTCTATTTCTAGGCCATTGAAGTTGTACTCTAACAACTCTGTTGTGATATTCATGGTTAAGAACAATAAAAGTGAAAGTCAAAATAAGCACATCGACATCAAGTACTTAGCCATAAAAGAATGTGTTAAAGAAAAGAAAGTGGTCTTTGAACACATTAGCACTAAGTTGATGATTGTTGATCATTTGACTAAAGGCATACCACCAAAGAATTTTAAGGATCATGTAGTACGATTGATATTTTTGAAACTCTTATTTAGTTTGATGTTTTCTCATATGGTTTTGTACACATATTCCTTTATTTATTTTGAGAAATATTATTAAGTTTAGATCTGGAATAAATATATGGTTTATTCATAAAGTTGAAAGCTAGCATTTAGAGACTTGATATATTATGGTACATGGAAGATAATACTCGCTATTAGAAGACCTATTGTCATGACTCATATTTTATTTCTTGTTATGACTAATGTTGGGTTAAATGGATCAAGTAGGAGAATGTTAGAATTTTCAATTTCTTTATTCCTGGATTGTTTTTCTGTTGCAGTTTGTATGGGAAGTGGGTTTTTGTACATGGTCTATTTTCTTCCCACATTCAATCCTTATCTTCTACAATGCTCAACAACAAATAACAACCCACGTTCTGATCCATGAAGGTTGAGCTTTGTGATCGGTAGAGCTCTATAAATAGAAGCAGGTGCTCTCAGTTTTGATCACCAAATCTATTCTTCTCTTCAGATAAACACACTATCAAGTTTGAGCGAGTGTGGGTTTGGAAAGCTAAAATTGTGAAGGCTAAAGAAAGTCGATAACAATGACTGGAGGGGTAGGTACCTCTAAAATTTATTTATCTTTTTTGTTTCTGCTGTTTGATCTGAATGTGTTGCTTATTGTTGTTAATATGTTCAAACCAATATATTTATTTTATTATAAATTGTACTCTAAATCAAAATTCCCTATTTTATAAGAATCAAAAGATTAGCCTAAAAAACTTATTTCTTTAGCCCCTCAAATGAACTGTGTAAACGAGGAGAGTAAATGGATGAAAACATGTGAATGAAGATAGAGTGTGAAAATGAAACGCGATATCAAATTGTGAAGGGGATGACAACAAATAGTAGACGCTTTGAAAAAAATGAATGCATGAATATGATCGCCTACCTATTTGATAACCTACACGAAACAATTTACTCGACACCGTTCAACAAAAGATCTGTACACCAAAATATCTTTTAACCAAAATAATTTTAAACCCTCCATTATACAATATAAGTTATTAATTTCTCGATATAAACTTTTTTATACTATTAATTATTAATCAAACATGACTCTTAGAATAAATTGTAAAAATCAACAATTTACATGAGTATATTATTAGATAATAATATAACAATTATTTACTCTATCAACGAGCATGTCCTACTTCATTATTATCGCTTTAGCCCACATATTAAAAAGTTGCTAAGTCAATTCCAGGCTCCAGCAACCAAAATATCCTCACAACTTAAGCAGCTAAACTGAACATAGAATAAGGCAAAGCAAATAAAGGAGAGGGGTCCAATGAATTCCACATTGTAAGCAAATTAAAATAGCATGTGAATATGGGACAAATCCAAATATTGCTGCTGCATTGTCACATAATCTACAGAACCTTGAAAACTAACAGCAATCAAATATGTTCGCCATTTGGAATTTGAATACAAATACAGTGCATCGATAATATAACCCTATGTACAGAGCCAATGTCTGACTGAAATTTGATACAGAACATTATCTATTTTGTATCATAATAAAATGGTAAAGATCTTTATGTTACGTGCAGCATTATGTGAAGAAGGGGGAAGTGCATCCAGCTGGTGCTTTAGTCCTTCGTCTTCCCTTTTACTTCATCATTGGCTCCTTCTGCACGTTCACATTTCCTTAAACTGCTTAAGCACTGCTGACCTTGTTCTTACGTCCGAAGGTCCAATGGGGTTTCGCTGGAGTACGCCTTAATGCCTTCACTCCAAAGGGGTTGTTCTTGCTCTGCCATACACAGAAAATTCAGATAAGTAAAAGAGAAAGCAATTTTTACAATCAAGAGTAAATTATACCTAACACCCCTTAAGGTTTTACCAATTTTCTCCTTGTCATCCCTCCATTTTCTTATCCCTATATTAACTCTCCTTGTTTGTTTGAAATATATTATATTGACACTCCTTATACATTACATTGATACCTTCTAATATCCAAGAATCATATTACACAGAGTGTTCTTGTACGAGAGTTGTTTCAAACATTAGATAATACGTTCAATAAACCTCAAGAGGTGTGTAAATGCAATAAGCTCTATAATCATTTAGAAAGAACTATGCAAATGAACTTATCATCCACCAATATCTAAAATAATAGACAATGGTTAGTTCCCTATGAAAATTCAGTTTAAAATGAAAGCAGCTAGAAAATATTAGATGGTCTTAGTCATACCCTGAGACAAGTTCCAGCGTAAGTGTTGCAGATGGGATAGTCTGCAGGGCAGCAACTGTAGTGGTCATCACAGCAGGAAGCACCCTCAAGAGGACAGCAACCCCACTCGAAGCAAGCATTTCCGAACTCAAAAATACAGCAACAAGTAGCACTATCAGCACAGCTGTAGTAGTTGTCACAGACATTTGGCGGCTTCACAGGTGAAGGGGGTGATGGTCCAGGATTAGGGGGATTTGGACCATTCTTAAGGGGATAAGATGGCTCAATTGCAATTCCACACTTGCCTGATCTGCTGTTAGCAAGATTTCTTTCTAATCTGATGTAGCCATCCTCTCCCCAGCTAGAACCCCATGAATTCCTTACGATCCAATAATCATGACCTTTAGCTGTTCCATACCCAACAGCCACGACACCATGATCTAGTGCTGTGCCACATCTCCCCGTGAATACACCCTGACAAAAAATGAAATATACTAATGAGAAAATTTTATCAATATAGAGTAAATATGATGTGGAGAATGACTTGGAGGATAAGCCGATTAGCTAGAGCAAAACCACTTACCACACATGATTAATGAACATATGATAAATTCGTTTTCTATCAGGTGTATAGGTAACAATGAGAATAAATGGATAAGAGAAGAAAAGAATAATAACACATTTGGATGAGTGATATATTAATTTTTTCAAATTGATTTTGTTAAAATTGGGTTAAGAAAGAAAGTGATTAAGTTTAGAAATTTATATCAAAAGCAAGTATGTGATAAAATTTAACGGAGAATTTTTTACTAACTTCAACTCAAACTTGCTTGTAGAACTACACTTGATTTTGAGTTGATGCATTTGCACAATCCAATTTAAGTGCTGCACTGAACTCACGTTTTAGTGGTGAAACACCCCTCAAAACATTAAATATAAAAAATCCACAATGGATTGTTCATTGTTAGATAATTATGCTTCAGTAATTTTGAATCTTCCCATTCTACTTCTTCTATGCAATAGACACACTTCCAAGTTTATGAAAGAAATTAATTAAGAAACTTACAGATACATATAATTGAAATTCCCTGCCCCCTCCTTCAATAGCAACGCTCACGGGCTGATTTGCAACGGCCTTTTTCAAGGCTAACTCATCATAGGCAGGAACATCTTCGTAGTCATCAATAGAAACGACTTTAGCATTTTTCTGCACAATAGCAAAATAACCGAACAAAAAATAATCAATATAAGAACTTGAGTGATAACTACTATAATCATCAAATAATCAGGACCAAGTGACTGACCCTATATGTGTCGCATCTACCATCAACACCACGGTATGGGTAATCCTCATCAGAATCAATGCCGCCATTGTTGATTATGAACTCAAATGCATAGTCCATAAGTCCTCCATTGCATCCTTGGTTATATCCAGTATCACAATCCACCAATTCTTGTTCTGATAACGAAATCAGTTCGCCTGTTACTATCTTATTTATTCCTTCTACTGCACCGATTGCTGAGAATGCCCAACAGCTCCCTAAATTAAGAAAAAAAACATTAAACAAATCTCAAGATAAGCAAAGTTTGTTAAAAAAAACTATAGGTTATAAAAAGATTCAGATCACTGCCAGAAACTCATTAAATTGTAACAATATAACTACAAAAACTGAAGCACTATCCTGCTCCTCACTCTGCTATAAGTCAAGACTCACTTCATCCTAGACTAAAGGAACTTTTTTACTATTATCTGTTCACTTAGGTTCAAAAATAAAGAATATTCATTATTCTGGGACAGCAAAAGGTAAAAAAAAAAATGGTAAGGTAAACAAAGACAGAACTATATTAGTGATTGGTATGTTAAGCAAAAGGTGCACATAGGCACAAACCATTTGAATATCTAGGTGTTTTCCAAACTATAAATAGAACACACCCAGAATCCTGATGACGTTAAACGTGAGAGATATATCAACTATCACGGGCCATCATGCTACTTTTTGTAATCCTGACCTAATTATTTAATCATAGGGACAAAAGGGTAGGGGTGGGGGTCTCAAAATGAACCTTACATTAAAGTTTCAAATCTAAGAAACACAACTACTTTTTTTCCAACCACAAACCAAAATAAAATATTAAATTTATTCCTTAGATATTTTTATTCCGGATATTAATAGATCATGTGGATGTTCAAGCACCAGCAAAACAATAAATAAACAATTATTGAACACGAAATTAATTTTTAAAAGCATAAACTAAAAATTGATTCACGATGATTAATTAAAAAGGAAGTAAACAATTCAACTTTTTTTTCTTTTTTATTGAAAAAGGGGTAAAGTAGGAGGTATTGTGTGGATAGCTTTTTTTTTCAGATATTAATAGATCAAGTGGATGATCAAACAGCAAAGCAACAAATCGCATAAAACCACAAAAAAATCACAAACAATTATTGACACAAAATTAATTTCAAAAGCATAAACTAAAAAACGATTGACGATTATCACTCAAAAAAGAAGTATTTAACTTTCAAGGGGCAAGTAAAGTATACAAGTAGTAGTAGCTATACTACAGAGATATATAATATATTTTTTCAGATATTAATAGATCATGTTCATGTGGATGATTAATCAAACATCAAATCGCAGATAAACTCCACAATTACAGAAAACATTTTAAACTTAAGAAACATAAATTAAAAATCGATCCACGATGATAAATTAAAAAACAAGTAAAGAATTTAACTTTTTTTTTTAAATTGATAAAGAAAGGGGTAAAGTAGGAACGTAAGAGTTAAGACTTAAAACTTAGAGAGTCATAGTGTGCTTACCACAGCCTCCTTGGTCTTTGACAGGAGGAACAGCACCTTCCTTCCTCCAATCAACGGAATCAGGCAATTTGTCGCCGACACGTGGCGCGTAGCGGTTGCTCGGGGTCTTTCCGAGCCTCCGGTTGGGATCGATCTTGGTTCCCAAGTACTTGGCCCTGTATTCCTCGTTGGTGAGATCAGCGAACCGGTTCAGTCCGAGCTTGTAGGTTCGGTCCTCCGCGGAGTTGTGGTCGTCGATGAATCGCAGGTTGTCCTTGAAGATCTGGAAGCGCTTCTCCTTCTCGCCGAGCGCGTTGTACACCTTCCCGTGCTTCACGAGCCACTGCTCGTACATGGACATCAGCTCCTCCTCGGTGCGCAACGTGGCGGCCTTGTCCGCGTGGGCGCTGTCGTACGAGATTATCGACATGTCTAGGGCGGAGGAAACGGCAAAGACCGTGAACAGGAGCACGATCGCAGCCATGGTCATGGTTGCGGGCGATGTTGTAATAGAAGAAGAACCCATTGAGATGTTTTAGGAGAAAGGTGAGAGAGTGAGGAAAGGTGCAGTGAACATGGACATTATAAAGACAGATGATAGGGTGAGCGGGGTGGATTAGATTAAAATAATAATTAATCAAGATTAGCTAGCTAATCATATCCGTGAGGGACGTGGACGATCAATTGGTAATTATTAAACAAAATAAAATAAAAATATTCATATAACGAATTTAATAATTTAACGTGGAGAATATAATGTGTTTTACTTTTATCATATCATTGGCCACTTTAATCTATTTCAAAAAATCTATTGATGATCTTTAATGAATTTTTTTATTTTAATTATATTTTTTTCTTTTGACTTAAATTTGAGATTTTATTAAAAAAAAACATCAACAATTTATTGATATAATATATTATATTTGGTTTTGAAAAGAAAAAAATAATGTTAACAATACGAGACACACTCTTTCAAGTATGTATTATCTTATTAGTTAATTTTATTTTTTTGAAAATTATTCAAAATTATGGGTTTGGTATCTTATTTATTAATTTATTGATTTTCTACCGTGATTTATTGATAAAAAAAATAATATCTTAGCTAGGCTCTTAGTAAGATATGGTAGTTAGATGAGGATTGAGGGAGAAAGGGCATGTGATGAGGATTGGAATTAAAGAGGGAGGGGACATGGACAATGGAGAAGAGTACCCATTAAATGGGGAATTGGCTGCCCCAATCGACAACATGGACGAACAATTGGATCACTTGTCTCACGCGCGCAACACCAATCGTCGACACTTGACCCATTCATAGGTTACAAATTAGTACGCTTTCCCTGAAATGAAAAACTTTTTTAGGTAACACTTTTTTCACACATGTTTAAATTATACTACATTTCTTAGCTAACAAACTATATATATATATATATATATACATTATTAGAATATTTTTTATCCATTTATTAGTTTTAAAGATTAAGGTTATATTAATTTTTTATCACGTATATTTATTCTCCTCCTAATTTTTAATTATTTTACATACTTATCATGAAAGTGAATTAATTATTAAAAGGAATAGCTACAAACTTGATAATTATTTATAAAAAGAAAAAATTACTAGTATATTTTTCATTTCAGTGAAGAAAATTAATAGTTGATAGTGAAAATTATGTTGAGCCACAATTTGATGATTTTTATTGAATGGATTATTTGTAGATGAATTTCAAATAAAAACAACTCTATATTTTATATTTGTTTTTCTTATAAGCAAAGTAAAATTAAAATGCTTTTTATGTTTTAATATATGAAATGCATTTATTTTTTCTTATCAAATATATTTTTTCATTTAACAATTTCTTAAATTAGTATACAATAAGATTTGTAAAAAGATGAATAAACAAATTATTTTAAAAGATGCATAGAATATTGCTTGTCAACTAGTAATACACACACATGAGTTCACACTTGAAAAGTAGTATAATATTCCCTCCTCGCGATTCACGCCACGCGAGTGCTTGGAGCGTCTTTTTAATGCAGCGAAGGATTTAAAATGTCCGTCCCCTTTTCATTGACATATGAAAATATCTGGCCTTATTATTATTTACCTAAAAATTAAAAGGACTAGAGTTAACATTTTGATTTTCAATTTCTATTATTTTCATTTATTTATATTTCAAAAATTAATTTTTTAATTTTAAAAATTCAAATTAGTTGCATATTTATTTAAGTTAAAAATCTCTATGTAACATATGATATATTTATTGCAGTAATTACTTTTTTTTACAGATACTTCTATTTATTAATTACCTAAAATTAGAAAACTTATGATTTAGATCCTCTACCATTTTCTAAGAGTTGAATAAATATATAAACCCTTAAAAACATTTGATTATATTATAAAAATAATAATAAACCGTTTGATAAATATCGATAATTCAACAATAAGAACTCCGTTCTTATACAGTTATTTTAAAATTGCAAAGAATGTTCGTCCGAAATTAAAAATAAACTCGGTGCACCATCTTATATTCTTTTTTTTTTTTCTTTTACATATCTTATACCCTTTATATTTTGGGAACGCCTTTCATATTTTGCATTTGATTAAGAGTGAATCATTAGAATATTATTTAATTTTAAGTATAGAAATAATTTTTTATTAGATTTTTTTTTCAAACTTCGAATCAGAGTCTCTTTTCTCTCATAAGTCAAAAGATTAAGATAAAAAATGTCTTTATTAAGTATTTTCCGACCAAAATCTCTTAGTAAATATTTTCTAATTTAAAAATCTAAATACACGTATAATAACTATAATAATCATAAATTATTTAGTTAAAGCATCAACAAAATTAAATTTGGAAATACTAATTATTTTATAAATTACTCTTAACTTATTTTAATAAAACATATTATCATCATTTTTTTCGTTTATCATTAACATTTAAAAATATCTTATCAACATTAGCATAACTTACTTGGACAAAAGCTCAATTTTTCAAGAGCTAAACGATAAATATAGTCAACACTCAATACGGAAACTGATATTATGCGAATGAAACCGAACCACGTCTTCCACCTCCGGTGGGTGACTTAATTGAGTGGAAGACTGCCACAGTGCCACATTTTTATTTTCTCTTTTTTTTTCATGAAATAAACAGAGCTAACTAGTCGCACAAGCAACACATTAAAAACCAGATACTCCAGGCCCATCATCACAAAGAATCAAATTTCTTGTTTATTTCTTTTGTGTGATGCAAACAATGGGACCACACATAATTAAAATTTAGATTTTTATTATGTTCTTTTTTGTTTTTAAATTATTTTATTGCATCGCAATATTATTACGAGGCCAGATAAAGTATTCACTCAATCATAACAAAGTTTATATTTTATAGGTCCCAAATATTATGCTCTATATATAAACTTATAACAACGTTATAATTTTATTTTACACCATTGATGTGATGTTTCCTTTGTAAATTGCCAAACATTTGTATTTTGCATCTGTTCTATGGGCAAACTGGTAGAGTGCTGAGTGTTGACGTCAAAGACTCAACGTGATCAATCAATGTTAACCACGACAACTGAGTTGATTCTTGCATACAATGTCATTTCTATATATGACATATTTTTTGGCTGGTGGCTTATGTATGATGATTAGCATTACTTTTGTTATGTTCATCAGTTGGGAATAGTTGTAACCACATGGAGTTGTTTGCGAAGACTAGTAGATTACTTACGGATCAAGAACAATGTCACTTTCCATCTCTTCTCGATTTTTATATATCTACATTGACAATTGGGTTAATTGGAGTATTTATCCAAAATGGGTCATTTTTTAAAAGTAAATACTATTTTGAATTGGTGTCCAAAGTATTTTGTGATTCAAGTCATTAGAATTTTGGTAACGTCAATCAATTCTTTTCCAACTCGATTATGTCACTTTGAAAGTGTCACCTCAACATCGAATAACTTGATAACGCCACCTTAGGTGACTGACTTTAGCTAATCAAACACATTTCACCAACAATACATATACAGAGGATTGATGATTATTGAGAAATAACATAGGGAAAGAAAACATGACAAGATATGAGAAACTATTATTCCGCTATACTATTTTCAATTAAATTATTAAATAAAACATTTTTTCTGTAAATCTAAAAAATCACAACAATAAATTTCTATTAGAGTTTTTTCTTCAACTATACTATTTCATATTAAGTCATTAAATAAAATTGTTTTTTCTACAAATCTATAAAATGACAGCAATAATTTTTTTCTACAACTATAATTTTTCTTCAAATTCTTTTCTACAACTATAGTTCATTCCAACAAAGTAACAAATAACAAGCACGTTTTTCTTATAATTTTTAACTAAACTTAGGCAAAAAAAATATTCACTTATTAACTAAATAAAAAAAATAACATCACATATTTAATTTTATAATGAAGAAAAAAAATTAAACAACCATAAAAGATAAATAAATGAAACATTAAAAAAATATATAAATAAAATAAAATATAACATAATTACAAGTTCAAGAAAACCAAAGTAATTTTTCAACAATCTATCAATTCCTCGGTGTGGGAAACATTACACCCTCTCGAAAAAACATGTCTTATTCTGTAAAGTTATCCAGGATGGTGTCACCGGTGATAATTTGTAGAATGACACCATTCAAATAAAGAAGAGTTGATTGGTATCATCAAAATTCTATGTGGATTAAATCACCCATTCTAGTAAATATTTTGAAAATCAATCTAAAATGATTTTTTCCTTTTAAAAATTGACCCATTTTGATCAAATACCCCGTTAATTGTTTAAAAAATTATAGTTTATGTGTATGTGTGTATTTGTGAAACTACCTTTGTTAGATTGTTAAACTTGCCAGGGATAAAGTTTATCTCAATTTATAATTTTAACTTGCAAAGAAAAAATTAAATATTGAGAAAAAATTTATATATTATGGTGTAAAAAAATTTACATACTCATCTAATTATAACTCCCAATACATGATACGTATATTAATTTTTAAAATAATTATCTTAAAATAATTTAAACAATGATTTATAATTAAATGATAATATAAAACTTTTTTAGATTGTTAATGCATATGTATTAAATTCTTAAATATTTATAACGATATTTTATTTTATTTATAAATAATTTTAGACAAAATTGCTTTAAACATGTCTCAAGAATTTAAGATTCATCCTCCAAACTCAATTTAACTAATTACACATACAAGCTAAAAATGCTAGATGATAAATGCTTCTTTTCATGCCTTCGAAATGATGATTGATGGATCGTTCCTTTTGTATTTTAAGTCGAAAATGTGAAAGAAAAATTATCTATAATAGCTATGACGCTCAAACCAATTTAGGTCAATGGTATAAGGTAATTAAGATAGGAGTTTTTAGTCATACCTTACGTGTAGCCTTGTAGTTTTCTAGTAAGATCAATTGATATAATACAATTATTTTTATTGTGATACAATAATGATCATCCGGTGGAAAAATAAGAACCATTGAATAATCTCTATTTATTAGTGTTGGAGATTTCATGTGATATGATATGATATGATGAAAATAAAATAAAATAAATAAGTGGGAGTAGGTGTGATAAAATAAATCAGTCTAATCTATTTTTACTTACCCTGTTATTAGCCCGTTAAAAAATAGATCGAACAGATTATTCATAAAAATTTAAATTTTTTGTAAAAATTTAACAGAACTTTAAGGTTGTTAAACATTTTACAACTTCCAGTAAATAATTTAAAAAATAAAATAACTTTCAAGTATTAATTTTTCACGACTTCGCAACAAAAATTATAAAAATTCCAATAACTTACTTTTATTTAAATATTAATTCAAAATAATGTCTCTAGTTCCACAAAACCTTATCAGCTCTTGGGGCCCACCACAGTTTGACGGTTCTCTGTGACACCACTGGGTTGATATTACCTCATCATCCCTAACGTTCACTTCCTCCCTCCTTGAGCCTTTGACCATAGTGTATCTCATAAATGTAATTATAAAACTAATTTTTTGATGAATCTATAGGTTTGATAAATTATTTTTTTGGAACAATTAAAAAAAGTTATCATAATATAAAATAAAAAATTAGACATATTGCAAGTTTAAACAAAAATAAAAATATGTAGACATATTTTTTTTAGACAAAAAAACATGTGGACATATTATACTAATAAAAATATATGCACATAATTAACAGTAATTGAGTTCAATGAAATGGACTAATGTTTCACAAAGTTAGGAAATAAAGTTTAAAGAATTTATGCTAAAAGAAGTGTTTATATTTTTTGTTAGATGGTATCTCTAACAAGATTATTTCCTAAATAGAGTATATGTGCTAAAAAAAGAATATGTACATAATCTCATTTATCATTTTCACGTCTTAAATAATTGTTTTGAATTGATTCTTGGTTTCGATTTGAATTTTGAAAAATATATATTATCTTTTTTTTCTTCTTTCAAATTAACTGATTGTATAATTTTTAATAATAATAATAAATAAATAAATAAATAATAATAATTTATACAATATTATATTTTATGTCTATTTCTTATCTATGAAATCATTTATTACATTTTAAATTCAGATTCGTCCTTTTTTTTTCTCTCTTGTATATTTTGTTTTACAAATATAATTTTCCATAATTAAAGTAATATCAACAAAATTATCTACGTCTGATGTTGTTCTATCAAACCTCATCTCCCTCCCCACCATTCATCAAATATTAGTAAAACACACAACCCACGTCACCCTTTTATCCTTCCAGTTCCAACAGCGGGAATATCTCAATATTAGTAAAACACACAACCCACGTCTTCAATAGATCAAAGACCTTTTAAAAAGTTAGATGAAAAGTAATATATAAAAAACAGTAGCACTATAAATTTCATAAAACTCTAATAAATTTTGTAAGAGAAAGTAATTTTAGAAAAAAATAAGATTTTTTTCCTAAAAATCGTATAACACTTCATTTTTTAAATAATAAAAAACTTTGTCGTCAAAAGTTACCAAATCGTTTCCTATGAAGAAAAAGATTATCGGGAGCGTAGTCAGAAAATGAGGGTGATTTCGTCGGTCAGAGTCATGACCAAATTAAAATAGGACAAATGAACGATTGGCATATATGGTGGCGTACGAAGGTTCATTGTGGTTTCCCATACAAACACGATGCTAAAGATTAAATTTTAGACATCTTTGGATACCATCATTTTCTACCCTTTACAGAATCCAAATACAACACGTTTAACGTGCTCCTAAAAAGACAAAGAATTATAAGTTATAAGATAATAAAAAGAGAGATAAAGAAAAATCATCGGTCTTAATTATGATTATATTAGGTAAAATATTTTAGTTTGTTTTTAATAACTGAAAATTTTAGTTCTCTGTTTAGTCATTTCCAATATTTGTTGAAATGTTACTAAGATAATATTTTTTAAAAATACTAACTTTTAGATTTTTATATTTTGTTTCTTTTTTATTTTTAATTTGATACTACTTTAGTTTGGGTAAGAAATTATAAAATTTATTGTGTATATATTTTTAAAAAAATATTTTTTTTTAATTTATATATGCACACAAAAATATCTAACTCAATTGGTTAAATAATGTGTTAATTATTATAAATATTTTGATACTTAAATTTGATTCTTATTTATCAAATTTAAAATATAAATATTAATTAATGTTTAAAATATTAAAAGAAAAATAATAATTGAAATACGTAAAATTATATTATTTATAATATTTTTTATGTTTTTCTAAGATCTTAATATTAAATATTTTATTATTTTAGTTCTTTAATCAATTTCCTAACAATAGCTAGTAAAATAATATGTATAGATAGTAAATTTAGTATTCATATGCTTTAAACATTCGTATTTAAATTATTCTTTCACACTTTATTTAAAGAAAGAGTTTAGCTAATATTTGCATGGATGGACCATGAGTTTTATTAGACGCAATAGTTCAGGAATTTTGTTATTTTTGTTTTATGATAAAAAATAATTTGAATTTTTTATTTAAAAAATTATTTCTTTTATTGTTTTTCTCCCTTAATTATCTTCTATTTTTTTTTAAAAAAAATCATATCCTTTCTCACTATTGTTACCTCTATCATTATTGTTATATTTTTCACTTTTGTCACTGTTTTTTTAATTAAAAGATGCTAGGTTTGAGATGGATCCCTACTTAGGTCACGTAATTTTCTAGTGGAGATTGTTGAATAAGATATCATTTAGGTTGAGTTTGATTGAGGGAAAAGAAATTGAGGGTGAAAAACTAGGTAAGCGAGAAAAGAAAAAAAAAAGAAATAGGTAGGAAATAATGTGAAAATTAGAGTTATTTGATTGAAAAAAAAGAATAAAATTAAAGAAAAATATTTAAATTAAAGTTGATACATAATAAAAGAAAAAGAATACAAACAAAGTTACTATTTTATCCTTAATTATAATTTTTTTTATTTGTGGGATTCACGGGTGTTTCCCCGTAGCCAAAAAGAAGAAGAAAAAAAAAAAAAACAAATGAGATGTTGGTTGGAATGGGTTTCACGGTGGTTCCTTCCGCTTCCGCCGGAATCACCACCTTCCGTCGATGTCAACCTCTCATATTTGGCCTTCATTGGTCCCTTCCCCGTCGATCTGAATCCTGTTCTCTATCCGCCGTTGTCGCTTGCGATGGCAATCTCTGCCGTGCCCAAAATCACTCCCTGCGTTTGTGTTCAAGCCAAGTCCTACATCGGAGCCGATGGTGATGGAGGCGCATCTCACTCTTCCGGCAACACCTTGGACAAGAGTTGTAAAAGGAGGAGTTTTTTTGGCAACTATATTAATAGTGATTTTTTCTCTTCAAATCCGTTTATTTAAAAAATTTCATTGCTATTTCATGTGCCCCGAACCTCATCTCTCTTCTGCGGTATTTGACAACTCCAAACACACACAAGTAGTGTATAAAACCTTTTATTGACAATATAATATGCGACTAATAAACCATCATGACATTTAATTTTCTAAATGTAACATGGTTTTAAGTAGAATGAGATATTTTTAAACTATGAATTATTCAACTAGTAACTCAGACAAAGGAATGAATGACAGACAATCTTAGGAGTTCAAAAGTGTTGCAATGCACTTAGAATCTAAGGTACATCTCAATCCCATTGAGGCATTGAGTAATGAAGTTTGTGTTTGGATCAAATTCATTGGATTGAGCCTTTGTGGGACATACTCAATTCTTTTTTTCATCAATTTTGTGTTTTATGTTGAATAAAAAAATTAATGGCTCGTTAATTTTAGTGATAGTTTTGAAGAAGAAGAAGAAGAAAAACTTATACGCACCTATCATTTAAAAACCAGCAAGGAATCCAAATTGTCAAATTGTCATGCAAGAAGCAAAATGATCAAATTATTGTGAAACTTTGCAAGCATTTCGTTCCCAGCAACTAGGTCCTGGACCGGTGTGTGAGATGGGGGGGCACTCTGACATTTGACAGAGACAACAAAGGCATAAGGACAATAAAAAGTGAAGGACGAAAAACGGAATTTGATCGTCATACAGATTATGGAGTGAGGATTTAACAATCAGATTCCAAATATATGGTATTTCGTATGGCCTTTCTCATAGGGTCCACATCCCATAATGAAGTATTTGGTCCAACATTATTAAATCAAGTATCCCATTATTTTTAAATTTTAATAATTTAATTTTGACACGATTAATTTTAATCTATTAAACGTGATTAAAATATCTTTCTAAATTAAACTTATTAATAAATTTATATTACAACTTGCATTAAGCTAATAGAAGGAAAAAACAATGGCCCATAACAGTACGCAAGCTTCCGAAATGTATTTGTTTTTCGTAATTTGTGTTTGGTTTTTGACTTTTTTGGTCTTTCTTACGAGTTGTGTCTGGTGATAAGAAGATAAGAACTTCACAATTACACGCAAGATGTTTGAAGCTCACTTCGCCATAACATGCTAAGATGCTATCGATCGAAATCATTATCTGGACTTGGATTCATCGTTTATTTTCTTTTGGGTTGTAACTACTTTATCTGGATTCCAAAGATTCGCTTCTGTTGTCTTTCTGCAGCACAAAAGTATGGGAGTGAAGCTTCCTCATCTCTTGCACCTTGTTTTAGCCTTTTCATTGTTACTATATCACACATTCGTGTATTTTAAATTAATAACAGTACCACTTGCATTGCGGGATCCACTTTTTTTTTTCTTCATTTTTGGAATTCTGGATCCACTTATTTTTTATGATATGCAATAAGAAATATTGGTGTGGACCGGTATTTTCAACTTTTACTGTGCTAATAAAAATACTATATAATTTATAAGTTAATTCATTGAATTTTACTTTTAATATTAGGCTATTCGCTAGTACTTTGTAATGCTACTTAGGCACAACTTGTGCTTGAGTTTTTAGTTGATTGATAAAATTTGATCTCTTAGTTTATTTTTCTTTTTAGAGTTTTACTGCTAACTATTTTAAGGACACAGGTTAAGAATATTCAGTATATTCTATTTATTTATTTTTAATTACGTACAAAAGTAAGTATTTATAATATTTTTTTAAATAAATATTTCTATTGTTGTTTTTTAATTAATCAATGATGTCACTAATTAATAGTAATATTTATTTATATTATTTAAGCAACACTTGTCATTAATTAGTAATTACTTATTGTTTCAAATTGGACTCAACCGCTCGCTCAAGGCTCAATTTGTATAATGGGTCACTTTGGTTCAAATGGAGGATCAATTTAGATCAACACTTAAAGAGTAAGATTTTTAATTTGAGATCATGAATAGTTCAAAATAAAGTCGCCTATTTTTACACTTTTTTTTTGGGTGAATTCCTATTTTTACACTAAGACAAGGGAATATTGTTCGATAATCCTTATGTCTCATATCATGAATCAATTAATATCATTACACGAAGTATGTATTTATTTTCACAATGTTACACTGGTGGAATATTTATTGACTTCAATGTTGGAATATCTTTTGTAAATATCAACTCAATGTCACTAGGAGACTTCAAATATCAGCTAGGACATCAACTTAGTCCATTTCAACTCAGTTTTCTGTAATTAGTTAATATTGCTATATTTTTGTGGGGAGTTGATACACTGGTGGGGAGATTTATAAGAGGCTATATATGTGTTTTGTAGTGGGAGTTGTCAAATTATATGATAGAGGAGTGGATGGATTGTAGATGTTCTGGGAGGTTATATAGCTTATTTATACACAATATGCTTTGGTATAAATAAATTTTAACATCGGGGTTTCTTCTCTTTTGTATTGCTATTCTCTCTGTAACTGTTGATTTAGGTACCTCTGATATAATTTATTTATTCACTTTTGTTTTGCCGATTTAAAAAAACTTAGTCCATTTCGATTGAGACATCAATTTGATTCATTTCATTCATCCAAAAGATCAACTTAATCCATTTCAGATAAATCTTTTCAAATGCATTAACTCAATCCATCACAAACACACACAACATCCCACTCCAATTCTATCATAACATTTACCATACTATATTTAAAATACATAAATAGAGTGCATGGATGTTATTCCTTCGCGAGAGACGTTATAATAATTATCTACAGATTTTAGAAAACAAAATATGGTTGAGGTAACGACTTTTATTCTTCTTTTTTTTGTGTGTGGCTAAATTACGTATTTAGTCTATAAAATATTATGATTTTCATTCCTTTAATTGCTCATCTATAAAAAAGTTTATTATTATTCTGGTAACTATAAAGTTTATTATTGAATCTTCAAAATATCTTTTCATTTTTAGATAGTCCATTTCTAGAGATGTTTTGTTCCATTAAGTTTTTATGTGACTCTAAAAAATGAAAGAAAATATCAAATAAAAAAGTACTGATTAATTGACTGACAAAGAATTATGATATTTTGAGGTAAAAGTAACACTTAACGCACAGAATTAACAGATATTAAATTAAAAAATGAATATAGTTTAGCCTAAAGTTTTGTATCATAATTAAAATATTATTTTTATTAAAATTTAATCACAATGCATTAACAATGTAATTTTTTTTATATATATTATCTTCTCTAATAATAAATTGTTACATATGATAACATTGCTAATTTTCTAATAATTACTTTAAATTATATTTATGATTTTTATTAATTAATTGATAATATAATTTTTTTACATTGATAATATATGAAATTAAACTATTTTTTAATTTAAGGTTTAGAGCTTTCACTGTATTTTAACCCATTAAAGTTGACCTAATGATGGGGGGTTAGGATATATTGCATAAAAGTTTTAGATTCAAATATCATTATTTCTATATTTGTTAGAGTGTAAGTGTAAATGTGAAATAAAAAATTGGATAAAAATAAATAAGTTGAGCAACATATAAGTAAGAATGATATACAAATTTAACACTTATATGTTTTGAATTAAAATAAGTGTTAAATTCACTTATATAATGAGTTTGCAATTCATTGGTGAAGATCTCTCAAACTTTTGTCTCCTTTGTATTTCCTAACACTATATTATACCCCCAAAAAAACTTTTTGCAATTATTAGAAATTTGAGAGCACTCGTTTTTCACTCCAAATGATAGCAAGTTTAAGAGCAAGTAGAAAGTGTTAATCCCTCATAATGTATCAAACTAAAGTTTGAATCCTCATTGAAAAAAATATTTATATTTAATGTCTAATCACACCTTAAATAAGTTTGTTTAGGAAGATACTTATAGAAAACCAGTAAATAGAAATAAAAAGATTATATATCTCTCTTTTTATAAATTCAAATAACTATTTTAGATGAAAATATTTTAAGTTGTCATTCTTGGAGGAGAACATTTTTAGGATTTTTTCTTAATTGCCTCCTATTTCAATATATCATTTATAATATCTTTAATTTCAATTTAAATTTTAATATTTTAAAAATAAATTATCAATAATTAAAAATAATATTATATCACAGTATAAATTATTTATCATAAATCTTAAATATAATTTATATGTTCAAAATATTTATTTATTATTATATAATTTATATATTTAAAAGTATTTATTTATTATAAAATTAGTTATATAAAATATATTTATCCCATACAATGCAAGGCTAAATACTTTTTACTTTTAATTTTTTTTATCAACAAATGTTGTTTGTTAGTGTTTTTAGAAATGTTAGTTGAGACTATTCAAATCCACAACATTCCCTCCCATCGCCTGTCTTCATCTTTCCCTAACAATTGAGTCAACCTTATAGATCCAGAAGATTAAGGTAATAGTTTATGGATTATATTTTCATCTAGTAATGGATTATCATGTATGATAAATTTTATAATAGCTATTTTAAAATTTATATTTAAAATAATTTGAATTACTTTACTATATAGGTGTTCAAAACGAACCAAGCCGAGCTAAAATCAAAAACTAACCCAAAAAACCATAAATCACATAAAAACCAAAAGACATTGGTTTGGTTTTGGTTTGACAAACAAACAATGAACCAAACCAAACAACACTCATTAGTTTAATATAGGGTTCATATTAGTCATACACATATACGATAATATAACTTTAAACTTATGTAAAACGATAATACTTACTCCCCATTTAAATCTAAGACTAAAACACTTAACACCCACTCTTTCCTTTCACATGGAACCCTAAACTGAAAGTCTAAATTTGCTTTCCCTACAACCCTATCTATGTTTGCAGCAGGCGACTCTTTTCGACGATGACACTTACTATTTTTTTCTTTTAAGTTTAGCCATTAGAACTTGAAAGCAAGTATTACGTATTTATTTTACTTTTAAGTTTAATAGTTTATTAAAAATTTTAAGTTGAATGATTACTTTTAAATTTAATAATTATTATTCAAAATAAAACTTTAAGTTAACCATTTATATTGTTGGTTGTTAAACTAATTATTATTCAAATTTTATTCAATTATAACATATTTTAAATATTTTTTAATATCCATTAGTAGAATTTTCAAAACGCAAAAGACTTATTTAGTTTGATTTAATTCAATTTTCATAAATAATATAAATCAAATCACACAACACTTAATTTTTTATTTAATTCTAATTAATTTTAAATCAAAATTACACCAAACCGCCAACACCCCACTTTCCCATATACATTTTTTTAACAGAATTAAAGTCAAACATTATTAGCAGGTACAATCTCAGTTACTTGGGCCCAAACAATACTTACCCACGTGAAAGCCGGGAGAACTGAGAATATATAATTAGTTAGCTTATCCGAAACGTGATTTACCTTTTTCATACATACGAGTAACTTAAGTATATTCCAACTTCTGCTCAGCAGCACACGAGGGTGAGATGGCATGCATGTTACTAATTTCTAAAGAAACGAGTAAACATTTTAAATTAGAGTTGGTAAGATGGGTCACCGTCATGATTGATTACTAAAGTCCATACCATAGGAGTTGATTTTACTTGTTAATACACAATATAAAACAGTAACCTGCATTTTCTATTTTGGGTGCCATAATAAAGGAGTAGGGACAAAGTAGTAAAATTGCAACTTGTCAAAAGTAAGGAGTGCCAACAGCAAGAAGGATGCGCAAAAAAGAAAGAAATATAGATTAAGGTAACAATACGGGCTGCATCTAATGAATTGCTTTCTACACTTTTTTGACAATTCAGAATCAGGAATGTAAAAAGGCAATTACCAACGATACCCTATCATGATTCATGCATGTGGTGCGTGCTATATATACGTTTTTTTGGGTCTGCAAAATTAACTCATCCCTATGAATTGTTATAAAATCTTTGGACATTAGTCTTGGATTTTCATAGATAAAAAAACGGAATATGCATGTATGCATTCATAACAATCTCTTGTTTTTAGTGGGGTAAGATGGCTGACATTTGCCGAATTTGTAATCAACTAAATTTCTTTCTATTCTTATATAGCCATCCTCAACCCAGCGAGGACCCAATGAATTCCTGAGAATCCAATAATCTTGACCTTCTGTTGTTGTCACTTTGCTTAGCTTTGTGCGATGACTACTCGTCTATAGCTTGCTAAATTATTTGACCACCATATCTGAAGCCTTTATCCATCATCATTTGCAGCATGCATATATTCAAAAAGACAAAAAGAAGAAAACAAGTGAAGATGGGAAGAAGGACTTGAATCCAAACCCATAAAAAACTCAAAATATATAGTCAAGAAAATATGTACATAGGTAGGGGTGTAGGGCTATCCTATTGATAGGATGAGCCTCAATCTTTGGGTCAAATAGGTGATTTTTTGTATTATTTTTATTTTAATTTCATAAAATACTAGATGATGACACATGTATGATTTTCATGGATCCATTAGTATTACTATTTAATGTAAGGTTTACACTCTTTGGAAGTATCAATGAAAAATATGAATTTTATCTTTTTAGTTTTTATCTTAAATTATAATTTTGGTACTCTACAATTTTTAATTTTACATGAATAGTTAGAGTAAAAATAATTTTTATATTAAAATCATTTTACAAAAATATTATATAAATATTTTACATATTAATTTATGAAATTTAATTAAAAATTGGTAAAAAAAAATAAAAAATATAAATTATTCAAAATTAAAACATATAAAATTAAAAATATTTATATATTAAATATTTTTTAATTATAAATTTTGATAATTTTTTAAAAATTAGTAATTCTAAACTAATGATAAAATAATTTTAATGTAATTAACTAAACAAAAAATATTTTATTACTTTGTTTATGAATAATTTTATGTAAATAATTAGAGTAAAAATAATCTATATATTAAAATAAATTTTAAAAAAAATCATGCAAATAATTTACATATTACTTTATGAAAATTTAATTAAAACTTGATAAAATAAAATATATAAACTATTCAAAATAAAACATATAAAACGATATAAAATAAAGTTAAATAGATTTATATATTCAATATTTTTTAATTTATAAATTTTGATAATTTGAAAAATTAATTACTCTTGTCACTTAAAAAATAATATTAATATAGTTAATTAAACAAACTAAGTGCATTAATGATTTATTATTTTATTTATAAATAAAGAGTTATAAGTTGAATTTCTATTAAAATATTTTTTATTTCCACTTCATTTAACCTTTTAAAAAATAAGAAAAACAAAATCACAGGATTTAAAATTATAAAAGATGAAAATTACAATTTAATGTTTTTATCTGTAGCTTTAATGGTAGATTTTAGGAGCGGTATCTAATAATAGTCTTTTTTGGTGCCTAACACCTAGCTATATATTGGGGAAATAGACTGAAGAATGGTGCACCAAGTGTAAGTTAAGCTGCAAGTGCAAAATCATGTCCTTCCCTATAGATGTGAGAACCCTGAATTGCATTTGAGAAGTAATGTTGGATACAGTTTTTTCATTGCTTCAAATCTGCCAAGGATCCAATTTTATGCTTTTGAAAGCTTGCGCCCCTAAAATGGTGTCCGTTTCAAGCACAAATCGCCTCCATCCCTTCCAAGCAGCTATTTGAATGCCCATCATACTCATGCTTGCTTCATCAACTTCTGCCAAGGGACGATTAGTAGTTAGTTTTGAAAACATATTACAAAATTTATTTTGACTCAATTTTTATTTTTTTTTGCATTTTAATATACATGTAGATAATAATTAATTTTAATATCCTCACACTTTAAATATTCATATTTAAATTTTTCTTTTTCATTTTATTTAAACACAAACATTATATTTGAACTATAAAAAAAACTTAACAATAGGGACAAAACAATTTGCAAGTAATTTTTAAATATTCATCATTAGAATTTTAGTGACGAAAGTCATTATTACTAGTGAAATTTTTGTCTCTAATGTCACTAAATTAGAATATATAATTGATTTAACTATATTGTAATTATGAATCTTGCCTAATCTTTACAATGCAACTCGGTTCTGGATTTGTCTTAATTTGGAGATGAGGCACTCGCATTTTCATATCTTCGTATATCTCAAGAAAATTTCTTAACTCTTAATCTTTTGGGATTAATTTATGTTTTATGTAATTTATCAACATGTTTGATTGATTATTACAACACACACTTAGTAAATATGGCTTATAAATAGAATCGTTGATTATCCAATATATCTTCGTGGTGATGTAATATTTAGAGTAATTAGGAAAATTTCGTTGTGGGTCAATATCCAAACCAATTATCATTTGTTTGTATTAGATGCTTACAAAAGAATCCTCACTTGCTTTAATAATATTCCCTGGCCACTTGCATCTTAACTTTATAAGAAATAAAAGTATTCTAACTTTTTTCCGTTCCACATATCCTACAATTAATGAAAAGGGAACAATGAATTGAAAGTTTGTAAAAATTATTCAATTTAAAGAAAAAAAATATAACAAAATCAAAATTTCGTGTCTCAACACAAACATAATGGAATTACAATTTTATTTTGTTTATGCAAAAAATTGTGATTCTATTTTGTCCCCCAACAAAACAAAATCATGATTCCCTTGGATCCAAATTAGGAAGAAAAAAATGCACCTTGCTCCACGAATGAATGCAAACGAAGATCACGTTGTTGAATGAGGTGTGATACAAAATTTAGAAGGGAGAAGGGAGGTGAGGGACGAAGGGAAAGGCAGGGGTGTGCAGAGAAATAAGGGAGGGTAAAATGGTTTCTTAACATTTTTTAAAGCCAAGGGTGAGAATAGCAACCCTTCTCTTTAAGCCTAGCGCCTGATTTTGAGAAGGAAAGGAGGCTCATTTATTCCAAAGGTGAAATAAAGCGAGTGTTATTTATTTATTTGGACCTTTTTAAAAATATTTTATCCTATTAATTAATTTAATGTTAATTTTAAGCTCTCTTTTCTCCTGTATCATATATTACGTAGAAATAAAAGATTAAATCAAACTAAGTTTTCAAATAAAGTATTCTTTTTTTAAAATTTTAAAACCAAATCACAAAAATCTCGAAAAGAAAACAAAAGAAGGTTGGATTAGATCATACTAATAAAGAATTTTTATTATTTTATTTTTCTACTTTTTTAAAATCATTTTTTTTATTTTTTCATTTTTGTGTATTATTTTTAATTATCAACATAAAATTGGATGTTGGCCGTCGTTAAATGTTGAAGTGGTTAAAAGAAATATGTCTTAACACATTATCTCATATAATTTTATTTTTAGTTCCTCTAAATGTATCTTATTTACATTTTAGTTATTGTAAATGTATCTCATTTTTATTCCGGTGCTTGACTCTTTAGCTTTAACTCTTCCCTTCCCTTTTTCATTTTTTGATACGTTAAATCCTATCAAAACTTTGGGTTGACAACCATCAATCACCACCATTTATCCCAACACCAAGACTTCTCCATCATACTTCAAAAGTTTAATTATTAATTTTCATATTATTTTAAAAAATTTAATTTAATCTCTAGATTTTTAATAGATTCAATTTGATCATCAATTTTTTTTAAAATGCACCAATCTATAACTTCTTTAATTCTCTCTATGCACATAGGAAGAAAGAAAATCATTTCTAAATACAAAAAAAATCTGATCATTTTTTTTAATTCTTATTTCCTTTGTTTTGTATTTATACAAATAGATTGTTGTATTTACCATTTCATACATTTTAGTGTCAAATTCCAAATTTTCAGATAAATTAATGTCTCGTGATTCTTTTTAATGAATAATTATATTTTATGATTATTTAAGAAAAGTCACATAAGAATCACATTTATTTATACTTATATTTTTATATGAACAGACAAATAATTTCATGAAAACATAATCTTTTCTTAGTTTTACATTTTCTAATTAATAAAAAAGATAATTTTTAAAGAGATATAAAAGATTAACTGAAACAAAAAGATAAAAAAAGCCAAAATAATAATATAAAAAAGATTTAAACGAATAAAGTATATATTGATTTTTTACTTTGGCAATTCATGTTCTTAGTATTGACTACTGTTTTAATAAATATTGCTTAAAAAAGTATATATTAATTTTATCCTGATAATTAATTTTCAAGCTGTTAATTAGAAAATTAGAATAAAAAGAAATTACAGGAAACTGGATCTAATATTCCATTCACGGAATCACTTTTTTAATAGAAGTGAAGTCCTCAACGCTCAATTATACCAGCAAGGCAATCATGAAAGCCTGAAGATTTTCTGAAACGAGAAATCTAAAAAGGTAAAAGAAAAAGAAAGGAAAAACGATTTGACAAAATCGCAGTGATTGTACAGTACAATATTCAAAACTTAGCAACATGGGAAAGCTTCATTAGTTTGCTTTATATTTTAGAAATCAAAGATTCCATGGAGAGTCCATCATTGACCTCCCGTAACGAATCGTACCGTGTTTTACAATGTTACGTCTCTGCAATTCGTATATGTTTATGTATTAACTTAATAACTTATATTTTAAAGAATAATATAATTTATTGAAAATGAGTTTAATAAGTAGTATATAATGTCACTGTAATTAATTAATTATTTATTAAACGTTTGAAATTCCTTTACTTTACTGAAATTAATTATTTTTTTACGTTGAATTAATTATGTTCTTTCTGCTTGTAATTCAAAAAAATCTTAGACATTTTTTTTTGGTTACAAACTAAACTTTAGGTCTAATTCGAATAATGGGTTACCTCGGCCCAAGTGTGTCTCAACACAAATAGTAGGTTAAGATGAAAGTCAGCAACCATATACAAAATTCTTTTTTGAAGACGTATACAAGATTCTTAAAATATATATGAACATACTTGGATCCAGAATAAAGTTATTTTATTGTTTTTTTTTACAAAAAGTTATTTTATTGACACGTCAAGATAAAGTAATATAGTTCAATTTATTTCAAACTCTTATAAATACGATCAATAATAATATATAGTAGTAAATATTTATTACGCATTATTATTTTGGTGGTATAATTATTATCAACTTCAACATGGTAGTACCTTTCATAAATAACCACTCATTTTTCATGGTGTCTTGATCGAACTAGAGAGTTTTACGTTATAAAAAAAAATCTTATCTTAGACTTTATTTCATATGTAAAGATACTTCAATTAACTTTAATTAAAATTCGGTCAAAGTTAATAATCTATCTACAATGCATGATTATTAATATTTATTGGCTTAGATAACAATGTGGTCCTTATAAAATATTCTATTTTGTTCCAATCCTTAAAAGATTTTTTTAGTCCTAGTAAAATTAAAAACATTTGGTTTTAGTGCCTCCGGTAAGTAACAACATAAATAAATGACGTAATAATAATACTGATAACCTACTGATTTGTTACACCATCAAGGAGCCATTAAGGAGACTGACATGTAGTCACATGTAATTTTTTTTAAAATTGTGTTTTCAAATCCTTTCAATGGTTAAGAACAATTGATGAAGGATTAAAATAGATTATGACAAAAAATTATATGTAACTATTATGTCAGACTTATTAATAATATGACAAATTAATAAATTAATAATGTGTTATGCTTAAGTTATCTGTTAATATTGTTAGTTAATGACATAGATTAGACTAGAAATTTTAAATTTTACGGGATTAAAACTAACAAAAAAATATATTTTATAGAGACTAAATTGTTATTTAAGTCATATTTATTTATTATTATTTTAATTTTGACAATATCATTACATAATAATGGAAATATTGTCACGTTAACTCTAGGGCTTCATTCTCACTATTTCACAGCTCAACTTCTAGATCATAACTTCCTGCTTTTTGATACAGTTCCCCAGTAAGATTACTGTAATATTGTAGAGGCACATGGATGAGAGTCATAAGGCAGGTTTTTGTTTTTTGTTTGTTTCGTTTTGATTTGCTTTCTTTTCCTTTTTTTTATTGTTCACTATTATGTTCTACTTTTTGATCTATGGTTTCTAGTGTCAACTTTTGAGTTGAGTCTTAATTTATCATTGTTTTGTTGGAATCTGCATACCTTTCAAGTTAAAGCTGGTTTGCATCCCATAATGTCTAGGAAAACCCATATATATATATATATATATATATATATATATATATATATATATATATATTGAAACCCATGACAAGGCATCTTCTCATATCATATCAGACCCCACTTCAAATAAAGTGCAAACCTGAGTAATTTCTTAATTCCTGCCTATATATCTGCTCTAAAATTTCTTATTTTATAATTTATTAAAACGAAGGATTTTGTTATCTATCACTCACTCAGCTATATATATATATATATATATATATATATATATATATATATATATATATATATATATATATGTTTGAATATTTCTGTTTTTTGGTTGACTTTTATTTTGGTTGAAGCAACGAATTGAATTTGCTTTAGATAGTGTACGTGGAAAATAATATAACTTTGACTATTGCCATAGGAGAATAAAATCTCCGCAAAAGTTAATTCGAAAAATATTCACAATAGAACGACACTGAGTATTAATTGGCAATGGAACAAAGGCATGCAGTCGCAAAAAGAAAATATATATTCTACTTTGTTACGTTTTTCTCTTTAGAAAGGCATGCAGTCTCAAAAAGAAAAAATATATATTCTACTTCGTTACGTTTTTTTCTTTAGTTTTCCAAAACAAGTGGTCAATTAGGTTTAGTCCAAAGTACTCCAAAGTCCAAACAATCAATTGGTATCTTAAAAGACGTGGATAAGTTTGTATTTATGCCAAACAACAGTTGGGGATCACATCATTTGACAAGTAACGAGATTCCTCCATTCAATAAACTAAAAGGGAAAAAAAAGCAGAGATTCTGAAAAAAATTCATAGGGAAGGAAAGATGTCTTTGAATCATGCTATTTTTCCTGTATCATGTAGTCATATCCGCATCCTATATTATTAAGTATCAAGAAAATATTGGACGTGGAAGGTAAAGGAAAGAGAAAGCACTTGATCCCTTTATTCTATGGCACCGCACAAGCATTCAAAATGTTTTAATATGATACTACTACAAGTTTACAGTTACTTTTGGCTTTCATTGCAGGGTCTACAAGTCAAAGTGAGAACTATTTAATGATATAACTGTTGCTAGGAAAAACCAAGAATAACTCATTTTCATGATTGAAATTCACATTTTGTATATGATTTTAAAATCAATTTATAACCGAATATTCAGCCCATTTATTTATATAAATTTATTTATTAAAATAAACACTTATTTTAATAAAATAATTATTTTTTATTTTTTACTATATTTTTCTAAATTACTTTTACTTTAAAAAAACAATTTTTTTTACTTATTTTTAAAAAAATCCTATATTTTTTTTTACAAAAAAAATTATTTTAAAGATATCCATTATTTACCCTATAACTTATTTTGATATGTGAAATCCACATGTGAATAAATTTTTATATAACTTGATAAATTAGTTTTGAGCGTTGAAATTAATTATTATTTTTGCGATTTTACTAACACCAGTCCTTATTACGTATTTAAAAGTGATAAGTTTTTATATAAGTAAAAATATTTATTACGATTCTAATTAAATTTTATCACTTGTGTAAAAAAAAAAAACCACTTCTAAGTACTTAAAATCAAATAAACCTGATATTAACATTTTTTATGAGTTTAATAAGCTGTTAGTGTATGAACTTAACGAGCGTAGTTCATTTGATTGAATTTGTGGAGAAAAGTTTAACAATTTTATTTTCACATAATATATTTTGGGGGTGCAATTAAGTCTTAGACAAAAAATTAATCTTATATCTAATAAAAAAGACCAAAATTTGGAGATACATCGGGGAGCCAAATACTTGGAAGAAAAAAAGAACAAAAAGAGGTGTATGATAGTTTAGGGTTTACAATTGTAATTTTATGAAATATCAGCATAATTTATTCACATAATTAGTATGTATAAGGGAAAATAGGAAACTATTTGGGAGAAACTAAAAAAAGCAATGGTTGAAAAGTTGAAGAATCCCATGTGAGTTGAGAGGGAGGGTATATATGTGAGGTTGGGGGGCCCACTCCCCCTCCCCAATCCATTCTTGATTTCTTGTTGTGCATTAAAAGAAGTTAAAGGGTCAACTCTCTCTATGTGCCTCTCTGTCCCCAACTGACCAATCCATTTTCATCAAAATATCCAACGGCTATTCACAACCTTTTGACCTTCCCACCACATTTGTCTTCTCTTCAACCCGTTAAACGGGACCCACCTCAACATAACAAAATTTCCTTCGCAGTTAGGTTTGACCCTTCACTTCCCATGACTCCAACCCCTTTGACTAAAATAACCCCCCCTCAACACCCATTTCATTTCACATCCAAAGAAAGAAAAAAAAGATTTTTTTTCATTCAACCCATGATTGGTATATAACTAGAAAGGCTCATTCCGAAAGAAAAAATCTCTAACTTGGTTTCTCTTATTTTTTTTTGTTAATGTTATTATTATGGCTGTGAGCGATGGCAATACGATTGCGGTGAAGGAAGCAGCTTCTGCGGGGATTCACAACGTAGAGAAACTCGTGAACATGATTTTGAATCAACACAACGAGGGTGGTTCTGAATTGGAGGCAGTTGCTGACGTGGCGGTGAACCGCTTCAGAGAGGTTATTTCGCTGCTTGAGAAACCAATTACCAGAACCACCGGTCACGCTCGTTTCCGAAGGGCCCCTACAACAGTGCCACCTGTCCCTGTTGTTCAGTTGCAGCAAATGGTGGATGATGATTCCAAACACAAACTGCAGAACAAAACAGAACAAAAACAAAAACAAAGTACCTCTGCTTTTAAGGTTTATTGTCCCCCTCCTTCTCCTCCTCTGCCTCAAAATCAAAATCACCACCACCAACAACAACCTTTCATTCTTCCTCTGCATAAGAATGAAGCAAATGGTTCTACTACCAACTCCCATTTTTCTACGTTATCCGGGGACACTGAGAGTTTGCAACGGTCATGTCTCTCTTCGGGGTTTCAAATTTCTCACGTGTCAATGCAAGGGGGTTCCTTTAAGCGTAAACCTCCACTTTCTACAAATTCTGTGAAGAGGAAGTGCAATTCAACGGGTTTTCCTGATACCAAGTGTGGATCGTCCTCTGTGCAGTGCCATTGCTCCAAGAAAAGGTATCATGGATGTAGTATATTTTTTTCTTTTAATTTAGTATTCCCTTTCCAAACTAAGTGTCACAGTTGAAAAAGAATATATTTTAAAATAAGTGTTATATTTAATTTTTTAATATAATATTAATTGTTTCTCTTAAACTAATCAATACTAAGTGTCACTTTAGTTTTGAGAGGAAAGGATTATTTGGATTTTTGGTCTTGGTGTTGTTGTGGCTATTTTGTTACGTTACATGAGGGGTGTGATGTTATAAGCTAGGTTTTAATAATATGGTGTAGGAAATTGAGGTTGAAGAATGTGATTAGAGTGCCGGCAATTAGTTCCAAGACTGCTGATATTCCACCCGATGAGTATTCGTGGAGAAAATATGGACAGAAACCAATAAAAGGTTCACCACACCCAAGGTATGTTGATGTGTTGTTGCATCATTCATTCATTTCTTAGTAAGAGAAAACTTAGATGCAAGATGTGGGTAACAAAGGCAAGTGTTTTTTTATGTTATTCTTAATTTTTTGGTGTTAAATTTTCACGTAATCATATAATTGAGTAAAAAACTTGTGTTTATCTCTTCTTGATAATTAAATAAGTATGATCATATTAAAAATTTCTGTATCATCAACGGATGAATAATTAGTATGAGATCGTTTCAATTTAACTAAAGGTGATAGAGTCTGCGCTTGCGGTTTAGATAACAAAAAATATATTAAAATTATGTATTTAAAAGAGAGATACAGACCCAAGAGAATTAGTTCTCAACTACTTTAATCTATGGGGCTGTTTAATTTTGTGCTTACAAGTTAGAATAGCTATATATTGTTGGAATTTACAATTCTATGGTGATATTTTCTGAAATGTGAAAATGTTGTGATGTGCATTGGCAGAGGTTATTACAAGTGCACCAGCGTGAGAGGCTGCCCAGCACGCAAACACGTGGAGCGTGCTGTGGACGATTCCAACATGCTCGTTGTCACCTACGAAGGAGAACATAATCACTCGCAAATCGCTTCTGAGGTGGCAAATGTTATCCTTGAATCATCTTAGTCAACCTTAAGACTAGTGCATGCCAATGCTTTACTTCATTTATATGATTTCTTAATTCTATTGGTCTTTGTCTTTTTTTCTTTCTTTCTTGAAGTATTTATTTTAAAATTCATTGAAATATTAAATTAATTAGATACAAGAGTATTGGTTGGTCTTTGTAAGACTTATTATTATATAGAAAATGTAAAGAAATTAAACAGCATAGAAGTGTTGAGTTCCGATGAAGTTTGTTGTTGCATGGAGATTTTAGTTTTTATGGATATTATTATTGTTTTACATTCATATAGATAACGGTTAACGTGTCTTGTCTTAAGTGTGAATCTACTATTCTATTCTACTATCTAATGTACACCAGAATTTAATTCAATAGTCTTCTTTATTTACAGCGGTCTAAGATGGGTTTAGAGTCTTTTTAGAGAAACTTGCTAATTGCACCCCTTTTGATAACTACACTCAAATCTTTCTTTTTAAATTTTAAATGCCCATTATATCATTTCTTTCATTTTTCTCACACATTCTCTCTTTAGCACGTAGACAACGGTATTATCTGTGCGTATACATGGGTATAGTAGTAGTTTAATTGATAATGGGGACATAAAAAAAAGGGGTAGGTGTATAGTCAATGCCACAAGGGCAGCAGAAAATTGTTGCAATGCTTTGATTTGATATGTGGATTTCGTTGAATTTAAGTTTGAAAGTTGATGAGAAAACCTCATAGTCATTGGTGAAGCACTGCGCGTGATTCTGTTTTTTTGCATATTTACGTTTGAACGAGAGTGAATGGATTGAGAATTTTTTACAACCTAACGAAAGGTTTGTTGACTTTTGAGAGTCCTGACTCGACCTAAATTGGCACCAAATGACATAGTCAGAATTAGAATTGTAGGAGTTGAAAACTTGTTTCTCAATTCTAATGTCTGGTCGTTTTAGGCTTTTTCATTGTGAGATTTTACATTAGGAAAATACGAATTTGTGTGATACAAGCAGTGTATATAAAGACAACGGGCTTGATTTATGTCAAAGTTCCTTTTTTAAAAAAAACTTAACATGGATTAATAAATAATGGCTTTGGCATAACATCTCACTTCTTAGGGTGTGTTTGAAAACCCGTTTGTATCAACTCAAATAGAAATTTTTATTTTCAAAAGACAAAAATGAGAAATAAGAATTATAACTTCTCCGTTGATTGATCGTTTGAGACATCTCAACTGTTGGTGTAGTTTTAAAAATTCAATAAATAAAAAGAAAAAATATTTAAAGTATATTTAAAATTTTAAAATATTCATCAAATATCTTGCCCGAATATGTATTTGATACAGGCACTGTGAAATATTTGAATTTTGTCAATGTTTTGATTATTGAATTTCGTATTGTTCCTGTTCGTGAGAATAAATAGAAGATGCTCTATACAAAAAAAATAAAAATAGTAAAAGAAGCTAATGCTTAATTTATAAACTCAATTAATTGTTTACCCAACAGAAGCGACGCACGGACAGTGAAAAACAACAAACTAGGAAGTTTCTCTTACACTCACAATTTTCTTCATTTTTTAGAGACTAATTTATAACATGGAACTACGATTTTAATTTCCTAGGTGAGTGAATTGCATGTCACGTAAGCCATACATGCAATCTGTTCGTGAGAAATAGAACTTTTTTTTAGAACTTTGAACACGAGAAACATTAATTTTGAATATTTCCTTCTGGTGTTTGGTTACGTAAACTACGTTGCCGGTTGGAATTTTGAGGATGATATATCCATATATGCATCATTATGGATAGTTGAATTTTCTTTTTTTGAAAAAAATGGATAGGTGAATTGAATCTTAAGAATTTTGATAGGACTTTATTAGGATGATATACGGTAGGTTTGTTTTGGTTCAACAGTCAACGCTCGTTTTGGATCACTGCGTAGACTTTTTACAGTTTTATTACGTATTTTCGTTGCGTGGTTTTAACTCCAAAATTTTATCCTTTGATTCCATTTGTATCTCTTTTTTTTCTTCATAGAAAGGAGCAAATTCCATCTCATTTGTTCTATGTCAAAGAAAACGCCATTTTCAGTTATAATTGTTTTGTTACAAGACTAATGCTATGTTTGATTCACGAACCAAATATAAAGAAAAGAAAGTTAAAAAAAAAGATAAAATCAAATGATTATTTAATGTAAAAATTGTGACTCCTCTTAAGTTACGTACATGTCTTAATTGTATTTAATAATTAAAAAATAATTATACATGACAACTTAAAGTTCTTGTTGACAGAAAGTTTTTATTTGAAATTATATGACCACCCATTTTACGCTTTCTAATAAAAATATTTGTGCGTTTATTTCTTTAACCAACATTAGTTAACATTTACCTAACTTAAAATAATAGTATCTCACACACACACATATTAATGATTAGAGTTTGATGAAAACTACAAAATAAAATAAAATGAGATTTATTACAATTTTTAATTTTTAATAAATTTTATTAGAAAACATAAAAGAAAATAAGACAGAATAATGTTTTTGGTCTCACAATGTAGAAATATCCTCCAGGAGTATTACGCTTTCTTTTTGGTCTCACAATGAATAGTATTTTTTTGTTTTTGACAATTGATTTTTTCTCTGGGTCAATAAATGAATATTGGGCTTCAGTTATGATTAGGCCCACGTGGTAAATCTGGCTTATGCTAAATACACCTCCCATTTTGCTTTTACAACCGCTTCAACTTGTAAAATAATAAGAGATAGGACGTGTACAGGTAAATACGGAGGTTTGTTTAGCAAAATACGGTAAAACTTGACTAAGAAAGCCCAATTAATTGGGTTAGGGAAATTCTTGCAGCAGGCCCACAGACTTTTTAGAAACAACCTTAGAGCTAGAGAAGAAGCTTAATAATTTATTTCATATAATTTTTTAAAGGTCAATTTTGAGTTTTTGACTATTTAAAAAAATTAACCTCATTTAAAAAAAATTAAAAATTGAAAATAGTAAATATTTAATGCAATAATTATGTTATTATTGTTATTTAGCTAGGTTGTATTGTTAAGATTATAAAACCTTTTAAATTACATAAAGTATAGCCTTTTGATTAAGTAGCTTTTCTTTTAAATGGCCTAACTTATTTAATAAATAATCTTGACCTAACTTGGGCCTAACGTGAACCATATTTACATAGATGGCATTAGTTAAGATTTGGAAAAAGTATTTATTTTTATACCTACATTTCAAAAGATCCTTATTCCTAAACTCACAAGTCACACCCATGCAAGTAGTAACTTTAGTTCTTATTCCCATATATCATGGGTATCTATCTATATATCCATACACAAAACTTTTTTTTTGGAAGGATCTATACATAATATTGTTTTCTTTTTGACGGTTTTTTTATGAACTAATAAGATAAGAATTTAACTATAAAAGACAACCATTCATGCAAATTAAACTCAAAATAAAAATTCTATTTAATATTAAAATTAACTGTAAAAAAATAATACAAAGAAACATCTAACTCTATTATAAAAATAGTTGAAGATATTTCAAATCTTAGTTATAAAACATAACAAACAAGTCTTTTAATTCCCCACACCAAAAAAACAAGTCCTTTAACCCAAGTCTATCATCATCATTGTAGCAAAAGATAAGTCCAAAACAATAAAGAAATTAATTACAACATACTATATTATAATATTTTAATATTTAATAAACAATAAAAAATTACGAAGCAATGTCAACCGGATCAAGGTGTAAAATTACGAACATTATAAATTTGTTATATTAAATCATATTGTTCAAGTACGAGCAGTGTGAATATCAAACTATCCATACTCATACCCAGCCAGGATTAAATTTTGGCAATAAATAGTAGACTCGAACCTATATCTATTTAGTGCATAATTTTCTTCCTTATTATATGAATAAATTTTGCAGGTACATATTTAATTTTTTGATGTTTATGAAAAATTATTAAAAAATCATGTTATACCCTCAATTCTTTAATGAAAATTTTCATTTACTGTGTCATTTAATGTTACTCTATTTATGTTTAACTTTTAATAAAACAATTGATCTTTAATAAACCATTATTTTATTCTATTTTTTTATCACTAACATTGATGTAAAATGTCAATAATTACTACAATACTTAAAATGATATCATAAATTTAATTTTATTCGAACCAATGACATGCTGATATTATTCTATTCATGATTACTTAAAACTATTGTTTTTTCTACAAAACAACATATATATAAAAATCATACAAATATTCAAATATACTCTTTTATGTCATTTTATATTTGTTTAAGAATTTAAAACTAATTTTATCTATACTTCTAATTCTAATTAACTTAATCACTTTTCACTAATTTTTCAACTTTCACATGAACTACTTGGCCAAACATTATAATCATTTACTCTAAATCCAATTATCATACCTAGTTAAGTTATATGCCTATGTTTTTCATTGGAAATTTGGAAAAATGTTTAGACAAATGGGACAAGAGAAGCTAATCAAATCTGGAGATCTACCTAACCTTAGTATCATATGTTTCATATTGTTTCTCTTTTAACGAACAACGAAACTATAGGAGAAAATAATTGGTGGATTAAAATGGAAAGGTGTTCCTGCCTCAAATTGCGGAAGACTTGAACTTGCTGGAATGCTTAAAGATTAACCGATTGCAGCAACATAAAAGTCAAATCAAGAATTCAAGATGGAAAGTGCAAAAACAATGATTTTTTCTTGTTAAAATTTCACATAATCATGTCATATGAAAGTTTTGTAGTGTTTAATTATTTATTTTTCATAAATATACACAAGTTTTAATAGAGATAGATATAAAACTTTTACACATGATATATAATTGAGTGAAGTGATATTCAACATGAAAGGATGGATTTCCCTTTAGCACCAGCTCCTCAACTCCTCCATTGGGAATGGGCGAATGGTGGTAGTGGAACTGTGGAACTAACTGTTATTTTATTATTCCCTAAGCCGTCAATAAGACGCCACGTGTTGCAAGAATCTCTTGGAGAAGAGGGTGTGTTTTTTTCTTCTTCAAAAGATAAGTAGATAATTCATTGAAGATGTTTAACAACACTTATAGAAGCATTTAGGATGCTAAAAAAGTATCATAACGATGCACTACCTATTAAACAAATGCAGATCAGACACCCACACTCAAGAGTCAAGACTAACAACTTAAGAATCATGATTTTACAAAGAAAGAAAAAAAAAAAAAGACATAAACTTCACATCCTCCTATGAGAGAAAATATTTTAATATTTTATTGATGAGATTGGAGAACTTGCTAGGTCGTGATTAGGTTGCTTAGTCTTTACTTAGTTCAAAGGGCCCAATATAAATTCTAAACTTTGAACTTAGGAGAAAACTTTCTGGGCCTAAAAGAGATAATTTGGATTACATATGTTACAAATTCTAAAAATTCTGATTATTTTTATTGAAGAATTTTTTAAACAAAGGCCAGATAGTAATAATTCAAAAATTTAGGAAATAATTTTGTTTAAAATCTTAATAGTAAAAAATTTAATACCTTATTTTTTAAATAATTAAATTGATTCAAAAAATGAGGGAAGTATAATTGTTGTAAAAAAATGCCTTTGATGAAAAAAATTAAGCAAACAAAATATAAGTGGAACAAAGAAGAATTATGAGAAAAAAAATTAAAAGATAAATATATTTCATAAATAACTCTATACTTTACAAGGAAATTAATATAGTGTTTTTTTCTAATTTGTTTTTCTTGATTTTCTAATTCTGCATTCATATGCACCTATTTATATAAAAATATAAGGTAAGGTAATGCCATCAAATAGGTGAATCCGTTGATACAAAATCATTCTAGCTTAATCAGTTTTGAATTCAAATTTTAGACATGTAATTTACTAAATATTTGAAGGAAGAGTTTTTTTCTCATAGAATTTCTGCATGACTCAAACATGATTTTTTCTCCTACCAGATACATGTAGTCTATATAATTTTTTTTTTTAAAAAAAATTACAATAAAAGCTAAAGAGTTATTGGTAATGGAAGATACTCATTTCTAACTCAACTATGATAAATGTTTTTATCCATTTGCTAAAAATAACAATGGTAATTCAAAATAATTTATATTAATTTTTCTATATCATTTATATATTTATATCTAGCTCAACGGGCAAACTGCAAAATTATAATATAATTATATAAATTTAGTTATAATGTTGTAAAACTTAATAAAGGAGAACTAAAAAACTTTCCAACACCTTCCCACGTGTTGACGGCTGGTTACTGGACACTAAAAAATCATTTTTTTTTTCATTTCTTTTCTATAAAATATTCCATTGATTTTTTTTATAAAAAAATCCGGGGTCACACTTAGTTATAGTAATAAATTTTATTCCGATCATTGCTAAACACCTGGGATTATTAACATGGACTACAGCGGGTTCACTTGGATAACCATTTTTTTTAAGAAATGTTAACTATTTTATTTTATTAAATAATGGTTAGTATACAGTAAGGAAAGTGAATTGTAACTTTAGACAATTCATCTATAATATCAAGGGATCAAATTCTGAAATCATCATTTTAAAGTGAATCTTACCTAACTATCCCAATAATTAGTTATATAGTTATTATCTTAGAGGTGACTTTATTTAATCTTCTATCCCAACCCAAGGGGATGCTCAATTAAAAAATATGAATGGAATCAAATACTGCTAAATTAAGTTTAAATTATTTCAATAACTATATATATATATATATATATATATATATATATTATAACTTAAATATATTTTTATTTAATTAATTTAATTTAATTTTTATTTTTAGTTCTTATAGGTTTATTTTTCTAATTTTAGTCCTGTAAATTTTGTTATAAGTTTATATTTTTTTTTTAATTTTAGTCCCTTTAAGATTCTAATTTTTTTATTTATAATCTTCATAAATTTACATTAAAAAAACTAAAATTAAAAAAAGTAAATTTACAAGAAACTAAAAATGAGCAAGATATTTTAGAATGACCCAAATTAAAAAAATACAATATAAAGACTAAAATTTGAAAAATTAAATTATATGAATTAAAAATTAAAAAAAAACACTAACTTACATGAATTAAAGACCTATTTAAACCTATTATTATTAACACAAGCAAATATCAATCATTACTTTTAACAATAATTATTTCATGCCAAGAAAAAAATTATTAACACAAAAGAAATTGATTTTGACAAATATCATGTCTAGAATCAAATATGACGCCCATGTGACGAAACTGGAAGGTATATAAAGTATGGTGTATCATACTATTCCAATATCCAGATACATCTTTGGATTAGTATTCGCCAAATCATTTTGTTTATACACACACACTGAAGTGCTAGTTGAAAGTTGGCCTAATAAAACTTGCACCTCTTTCTTTTCTGCCTACTTTGCTTCAAAACCAAAGAAAGTGTAGACAAGATGAGTAGCAACATGCCTGCAAAATTGTTGCTCAC
Organism: Glycine max; assembly: GCF_000004515.6. Lineage (NCBI taxonomy): Eukaryota > Viridiplantae > Streptophyta > Magnoliopsida > Fabales > Fabaceae > Glycine > Glycine max. The sequence goes on from NC_038253.2 coordinate 39,589,031, forward strand.
AACTTTGTACATCCTCTTGGTGTTTCTTCCTATCCACATGTCACCACATGATGTTAACATAGACACACACAGTTTCAAAAGTAGTAGTAGTACTAGTGGCCACAGGAGCAAAATTGGTGGTGGTGGCTCAGCCAAAGGTTGCAACAACAACAACAGCAACAGCAACCAATTGGACACAAACACAACACCATGTCAAAAATCAACAACCATTCAAGCAGTTCCTGCAGCTTCTTCACCTCCCCTTGTATTTGCAGACCAAAGACTTGAAGTAGTGTATCCAACAGTCCAAAAATTCAAGTCCACCATCACCTCAGATCCACTAGGAGTGACCAAAACTTGGGTAGGATCAGATATATGCAGCTACAAAGGCTTCTACTGTGACACCCCACCTGACAATAGTTCTGCCACTGCTTTGGCCTCTATTGACTTAAATGGTTTCCAACTATCTGCTTCCACCCTTGATGGCTTCATTGATAATCTTCCAGATATTGCTCTTTTCCATGCAAATTCCAACAATTTTGGTGGCACAATCTCACCCCAAATAGCCAAACTCTCTTACCTCTACGAGCTTGATGTCAGCAACAACCAATTATCAGGTCCATTTCCCACTGCTGTTCTAGGCATGAGCACTTTAACATTCTTGGACTTAAGGTTCAATTTCTTCTCTGGGGCAGTTCCACCACAAATTTTCACACAAAACCTCCAAGTTCTTTTCATAAACAACAACATTTTAACTCAAGGGTTGCCTGATAACTTAGCCTCCACTCATATTCTCTTACTCACCTTAGCAAACAACAAGTTCATGGGTCCAATTCCAAGAAGTCTTCCTAAGGCTTTGTCCACTCTAAGTGAAGTGCTTTTACTAAACAACCAGTTAACTGGTTGTTTGCCTTATGAGATTGGTTTTCTTGAAGAGGCAACAGTGTTTGATGCTGGCAACAATCAGTTAACTGGTCCTTTGCCTTTATCTTTGAGTTGTCTTGAGAAGGTGGAAGTGCTCAATTTTGGTGGTAATCTATTGTACGGCATGGTGCCTGAAGTGGTGTGTGTAGGATTAGTGAATTTGGTCAACTTTTCACTATCAGATAACTATTTCACACATGTGGGACCATTTTGTAGGATGCTGATTCAGAGAGGGGTTCTTGATGTGAGGAACAATTGTATTCCTGATCTTCCTTTCCAGAGATCAGTGATGGAGTGTGCTGAGTTCTTTGCAACACCAAGGATGTGTCCCTTCATGTGGTTTCATGGTCTCATCCCTTGTAAGCTTCCTTTTCAACATTCCATTCACAATTAGATATGCCTAAGGCATTTGGGGTTGCAATTCTTTGTTTTTCTTTTCTTTCTTTTTTAACTTCCTGTGTAATGTATAATTGGAACTGATGAGCTTTGTGATGGTCCATCCATGTTCTGATAAATTCTATATTTCAAGTCAATGTGTGCAGCTGATAAATTATTTCATCATAGCCATTGTATTATAATTTTCTTTTTTCCAATTGGGTGGCTCGGAGAACTCAGAGAATGGCAGATTAAAACTTAAATGTTGTATCATGAGTCATTTTGGTCACACCAGGTAAAAGTAAATTTAGTGATTTATTTCAGTAAATGTAACTCAATATAATTCCTAATTTTAATGTGTATTAATCAATTTAATATCTAATATCTTGATCAATTTGATTTTTATTTTACTACATAATATATAATATAGTATAACATGATTGACAAATAGTCTTGTCACTTGAGTATAATTTGATCTTTTTTAGGCATGTGTCCATGGAAGAATGTTTGTTAGGAAAAATTAATTTTTTTAAATAAATCTAAGTATCTCAATGCAATAATCTCTAAATTTTTGGTTAAGGGGATATGTTGAGTTATAAAAAATGGTTACTGTTTTCTAAATTAGGAATTAAATTGATTGATTTTATACCTTTATGATGAAATAAGATAGGGGTGACAAGTTTAAAAACTATATTTATTAACTGTTGATAAAGTCAAGAACTGAATTGATATTTTACTTTATTAATTTGGTATTGGGGATTAATTAGTATGACTAATAAAATGTTCTCCGTGTACAAAAAAACATAAAATAAACTGTTCTCCGGTATTATTACTACTATCTAGTAGCAGGCTTCATGTGTTGGCAAACTGACTGTGATCAGATTCCAATTGCACTAGTTATACCTATAATCGAAACCAAACTATCAAATTCAAACAATATTACTATTCAACAATTTTGCAAACATTAACACCACAAGGTTGTCAAGAAAAGGTGCTCCAACAACCGTAAAGGCGAAGAATCTAAATTGCCAAGAGAAAAAAAGGGGCTTTTCCAAAGTATATATGGTCCTAAAATTTGTGCTAATTCAGGGATAAGCAATTGCTCGCGGTGCCAAAGCCATGCCACACTTGTTTTTCTTAGCCATACCTCTCACACCATCTTTTTCTTTTTTCTTCTTTCCATATGATGATCGTGTAGCTAATGGCCCCGTCCCTCATGCTTCAAAAGTAACTCACATGGGGAGTGAAGTAAAGGCAAAATTTGTGAAATTACAATATTTCATATGTATCATTCCTAAATAAATGTAAATTTATTGATACACAGCATAACGTTCGCAATCTTATGTAGCAGTGTAGCACTGATTGATCAGACATTAATTCAGACAGTTTTCTGTTCATTTGACAAATTAACTCAACTGCTCCCATAATTTGGAATTGATGGGTAATTAATAAATGCAGTTCAGCTAGCCATGCATGGCCATGCTGCGTTCCAGCTCAAAAAGAGACCAACAATGCATAATTTTATTAATTAACAGTGTGATATTCATCTAAACACGGCCTTGTCACTAGGCACTGTTTTTGGTTTTGTAAGGTCTTAAATGTCAACGGATACATGCAAATAAACCAAGTGGGAAGCCTTTTTTCCCTTGGAAAATGAATTATATATAGGAAATGTGTACGACTTGACATTGCCATGAATAAACTTGATTCATTTGTTATACTCTTTGAGAGAGACATTTTTTATTCTGAAAGTTTATGAGTTTACAGAATTAAGATAAGCTCAAGGTTCAATGAGTATTAATAAAAATATTTGTAGTTTATTTACTAACAAGGTTTTTACATTGATAATGAGAATTGGATTTACGTCTATTTGAAATATGAATTTGTTTCTTATTAACTGGATTAATCTTTGTTAGCTGAAAGATAATTTTTTAAATGATAATAATGTTGTTGGGAAAAAAAGTTTAAACTTTAAAGGATTATCTCTAACCAATTGATAAACGTAGGTATTATAAAATGGGAATTTTTGTAGTAACCTGGAGAAGTCGGCTTAGTGGGTTCATCTCAAGGGAATGGCGCAGTCTATGGTTGGTAGTATGTGTTTGTGGGGTGCAAGTGATTTTGCTGCAGCACAGTGCCAGTGGTAGAGTTAGGTGAGCAGCAAGGTTTTTTTTTTTAAAATAAACAGAAAAATATTAAAAGAACCGACCCAAAAGGATAATAACTTGACACTTTTTTATGCTTATTTTTATTGGTTGGGAAAAGTTTAGGATTTGCTTTTTCTATTTGGCGTTCAACTTATGTCATTAATTGAGTTGAGTTTGGATAGAAGTGGAGCTATTATAGTTATAGTTGTCCTCCATCACTTTTCTCTCAAATGCTTCTTTTCTATTCAATTTTTTAATAAATTAATTTGCTTTTAACGTTTAGTTGTTACTTAAAAGAAGCTTGGACTGATTTTGGGTCATGCAATTCCTATGTATTATTAATTTTTATCCACAAATATTAATAATTAATAATTCATATCCGTGGAGAGATTCAAATCCAACACCTACATATCACTCCAACCCTTCCTCCCCAACCAATAGACAACCTTATAACTCAATTTCTATGGATTAATGGATGGGCTCAACTATTCTCATCCTTTTTTAGTATTTTTTTCATCTCATATTTTTTTTCTTCTTCAAAAGAATTATAATTCTATTGTACAATATACACAATAGAACACATGTTTTTGTCCTATTAGGAGGTGCATCCTCCATACACAGCGGAAACATGTTTCTATTATGTATTATGTTTTCATGTTTCGGTTGTGCATAATACAAAACTAACACCTTTGTTTTGGTTAGCAAAGGGGATATAAGGTAAGTTGAATGGTTAAGGGAGAAGAAAAGAGGAGTAAAATGACAGGTTCAATCTTCTTTGTTGACAAAATTAACATTCTAACAAACTAACATTTGCCGATAAAAAAAACATGTTTCCGTTATGTATGGAGGACACACCCCTAACCTCGTTTCACTGTGAATAATAAACAATGAAACCATGCTTTTGTTGTGTATTGAAGATAAAGAGAAAATAAAGGTGAGAGTAAAATGATAATTTGCTACGTTTTTTTAAAAGAAAGGGATGAAAAGATGAAAAAGAAAATGAGAGGGTGAGAATAGCAGCCCTTAATGGATGTGTCTGTGGTATGAGTATTGCAAGTGGGTTATCTTTTGGGCTTAACCCAAGAACCTAAGCCCGTCCCAATCAAAGGTAACATCATAAATATGCTCGTTGTCGCTGCAAGAAATCGACAGAGCAGCAGAACGTGCTAGAACTAGCACGATATTTACAAATTACAACCCCTGCATTTTCATTAGTCCAGTTCAGTTATTCATCATAATTCATTTTACCATCAAAAATCAAATTCCATTCAGATTCAATTAAAGCGAAAAGTGTCAGAAAAACGAACCCTTTTTTATTTGATATGACACATTAATAATTGTTATAGTTAGGATATAGAAATAGAGAATAATAATAAAAGAAAAAGAAAAGAAGAGAAAGATCATATGATGGACTCAGAAATGGTGGAAGCAGAGGCATCATCATCGCAGCCTCAGCCGCAGGCATCGAGTTCCGGCCAGAACGGCGTCGTTCGCGATTTGCTCACATTGGCTCGTCAGCTCATCACTCAAGGCAAACCTTCCCAGGCCCTCCAAGCTGTAATCTTTTCTTCCTCTTTTATTATTCTTTCTCTTCATTTCCAATTCTTAATTTGCAAGATTTTCTCTTTGATTTTTTTATTTATTCGAGGCTTGTTAATTTGCGTTCTGTGCTGCAAATGTTCATCTTTTTTAAACAAAGTGGCTGAGTCTGCTAAACTCACTCTAGGGTTGGAAAGGAAATTCGTAGTGAAATTGCTATGGTAATGGAATGAATCACTGTTCTATAAGTTGCTAAATGAATGAAATTGAGAAAAATTAGGGATTTTTTTTGGTGAAAAAATTTGGGATATTTTATATGCTGATGTTTTCCAGTAGTCCCGATTTGAATTCACATTTGCAATTTGCAGTGCAGTGCCAGTTTGGTGCAAATTTTAGCATACGCATGCAAATTCATGGGTTTCCTATAGATTATGTTTATGGATTTTATTGGAGATATTAGTTTGGCCCAGTGGTTGCGGAAGGCACAAAGGAGGGCGGAGAGGTCGTATGCTTGAATCCCTCCAACTGACATTTTTAACAAAACTAACATTTGGCAATATAAAAAAATATAAATGGATTTTATTTGTTGCATCAAGTGTTTGAGGATTTTGAAATTTGATACTGGGACATCTCACTTGTCTTGTGTGGCAAACTCCCTTGAAAACTTTGCTTTAGGGTGTGTTGGGTTTTATCTTAATCAATTGGCATTAAGTGAAGTTGTCCAATAGGAGTTTAAACCACACCTGAGTGATTGGTGGCAAGCATCAGGTGATGTGATGTGGCGGTGGGAATTTCAAACATCCCCCCTCTACATATGCCTGACAGAACAAGCAAGGCGATACACAGAGATGAGCTATAGGTTCAAAATGCTATATTGGCATTAAGTAAAATCTTTTGAGATACCATACCAACTAGAATTATAGCCTAAGCAGAGTTTATAATGCTTGGGCAGTTCTCAGGTTGACTTAGATGACCCTTGACCAGTATATAGTTCTAAGAGGGTGAAACAACTGCTGGCAACTTCCCTTATTCAGTTAGTACTTAGTAGCACACCTTAATTTCTTGCTCTGTATAGCTTAGTTTTTAGGAAACAATTGTTTGTTTTTCAGAAAAACTCTCAAAAAGGTGGCAAAAGTAAGTGATTATTTCTTCAAAATAAGTTGAATGGGGCTTATTTTTTATTTGAAATAGATGATAAAATTTCATACTGACTGAGCTTATGAATATAAAGAAAAGATTTTTTTCTTGCACTAATATATGCTCCTCACACTCCTCCTGGACGACTTCTGTGTGGACATTCCAACTTCATGCAGGAGTGGAAAAGACAAGTGTTAAGTATCTCTAATATGTGCTTCAATCTCAAAAGAATTCACCATGCATACCAAATTACACTTCTTTTGATAAAAAGTGAGATTGTCATTCAACTCCCCAAATCCTCCCTTGCTAAACTTTATCAACATTTTAAAGCTCCCCAATTTGTAGGACTTCTAAACAATCGTAAGTAAACTTATTAATTAATCACTGTACATTTCCCTTCTTTCTCCCTTCATTTTGATTAGATTATTTCTCCTTCCTTCCTCTCTCTACTCCCAAATTTACCCTAAACTACCTAGATAGTGTTACACTGTTACCTAAATAGACATTTACATGATTTGTGAGGCACATTGCGCAGAAACATAAGTTCATACTTTTTTTAAATGTCTTTGCTTGCATCATCCAAATGAAGTTCTTGTTATACATTCACATGATTTGTTTTTTGTTAGTCATACATTCCACAAGGTCATATTTTCACTGATGCATTCAAACAAACACAGTTCAATTCTCCAATATTATGATCGACTTGGTGACATGTGACAGTTTAATCTTCGATTCCTATGTCTCGAAAACCTACATAATAAAAAATGATGTGAAACCAATCATTCAAGCATTCCATAGAGGATTTGCCTGCCATGATATGTGACACGTAAATCATGATTGTAGAAAGTGCAATATACTTGCCAAATGAGAAAACCTAGGCAAAAAGCAAAACACTATCTGCACTTCTTTTTGGTGGCTGATATTTACATATAATTGGAACAGGTGGTTGTAGCAATGAAGACTAAAGGTGGTGATGAAGCTGTTTTTCATTCCTTGCATCGTGCCCGCGAGGTGTATAGAAGTAGACTGCAAGAGAATGCTGCAGTTGATCAACTGGCTTCTCTGTTTGCTGAGTGTGCCATTGCTGAAGCTGAGCCTGTAGTGATCGAACCACCTGCCAATAACATTACCACCCCCTCAATTAGTCCAGAACCTGATGCTCATGGGACTTCCATACTGGCAGAAAGTGGCAGGATGCAAGTAGTGTTGGATGCGGTCTCTGATGGAAGCAGCTTCATCTGTTTGAAGTGTGGAGGCCTTGTTAGTAACCATCGCAAAGACGAGCACTATGCATACTGGTGTTGTTAAGGTTGCCTATCTTCCATGGTGATGCTACGTTTTTATGTGCATCGTTAAGATGGACTGATGGAATGAGCGAACTTCTTAGTTCTGTCTGCCTTATACTTTGATCTTTGGAAAAATCATGCTACTGTCATAGTGGAAAGAGCTGCCAAACTTTGTCAATTGAAGACTTCAATGCTGTAAACCATACCAATCAATACAGAATTGTATGAGTAACACTTGGGATGTCTATGTTGATTCCAATGTGTTGGTTACTATTTGGGCCAACAGTACCTTATGTAATTTTTGGGATATTTTTTGCGTTTCTTTTGAGTTGATATGTTTAAATAATAAATTACAAAAATAATACTTTATTTTCAATTTGTTTTGCCTGTTCAAGAATTCACAAAAGATATGGTGAAAATAAGTCTTGTTTTCACCATTTTTCTTAACATCTTGGAAATAAGAAATAACGAGAAAATGATATGTTGTTTTTGTAATTATGATTTAAAAATATAATTAAAAATGAAATTAAAAAATAAATCAACGGCACCTCTTTCTGCGGATTTTGTATGTAATAACGGAAATAAGATTTTTCTGCCGTGTGGGTAATAGTGACTACAAAACGTTTGTTTTGTTTAGTTACAGCTTTGTGATGCTTGCTGGTTAGCTTATATTTATACTAGTTGTGGTGTTAATATAGGCTAACCGAGTTGCTAGCTGATATTGGCTGTGTTATTTGTTGTTATTGAGTACCTAGTACCATTCTGTTTTAATATATATATATAAAGTATTTGCTGATTTAAGAAAAAAATGTTAAAAATAATTATTTAATTATTGATATCTTCATTCTTTTGCCAAGCACTTGAATTAAGATAATTTTATTGTTTTACGCTTATACGCAATTCTGTTAAGGGCGGCAGTGTTTAGGGACCTAATAAATGTGTCTGCAGCCGAAGACCTAAGTTTCTTAACTGTTGTATAAATGAGCACCAATTACGTATTTATCATCTTGCTTGCGCACAAACAATGCCACCAAAAAGAGAGGTTTCCCTTCTCAAAATTGATCCCATTCCAATGTCTCTCCATTACAAAGAAGAAATCTGGTTAAACTATTTTTATATAAGCAGCAATTTGTGTTTATAAGTTATCCAGCAAATTTTATTGAAATAAGCTGAAAACAACTTTTATTGACACAAGTTATTTTCCTAAGTTTTTCTTATACATTTACACAAGTGTTTATGTCCCAAAATAAGTTCAAATAAACTGTAAACAAGTTCTTCTAAACGAATATTCCAGGTGCAGTACAAAATAAATACATTGCCAGGGATAAATGGAATGGTTCAATATTGGTTACGTAACCCAAGGGGGTGGGGGATTGATTAACAAGTGTATATAGCGTATCGGTTATCATCCTTCTCTTGCCACAAACTCTGGTATGGTAAATTACAATCTCTTTCAATATAGTTAATGTTCTTTACACACAAGACCTAGAGGTAAAACAGAAAAGTTTCCTACTTTCCTTCTGTTGCTTTGTGGCAGAGGAATGCTGCAGTATTTCTATCAACAAAAATCAATGATTGACAAACATAGCAAGACCATAGAATTTTACAACTTACAAGTAAGAAAAAGAAGCCCTCAATACACATTTCCAAGACTTGACAAAAGAATATTTCCTTTTTCCTCCTTCTAGTGTTGGTATAAAGTATAAACAGAAAACATTCCAAGATAATTTGTCTAGCAATATCTTCACCAATGCCTCCAAGCAAACAACTATCTCCTATTCTCTTGATTATTTGGGTAGCCCTCGGCAACATTTTTGCACACCTCGCAAGATGCTCCATATGCAGCAAACAATGGAAACATTTTCAACATTCGGGCAGTATATATAATGTTATTTGTCAGAAACCATTAATTTTACACCCTGCAACTGGAAACAAGTAGCGTCAGAATATCAGATCAATGCATCTTTATTCACCAATAAAGAAACAATTTTTTTTTGGATAGTTATAACGAAGTCATATATAGTTGAAAAGTAGGATAAGTTAGAATATAATTTTTAAAGGTTGTATGGGACAAGGGTTATTACCTGCACCTAGTTTTTGGTTCTTTATTGCCTTATTTCTAGGATCATTCTTGTAGGTTAAAAAATGAACAGAGTCAAAGCAAATCGATGATCACAATAACATTCAGATTCACATTATTCGCGGCAAAGCCTGCGAACGTGGCCTTGCTCTCATGATTGTCTCATCACTGTGCCGAATCCATTCAGAAAGTCTCCATGGCTTCTGCCACTTCCATTTAAATTGTACTAGCCACTGATGGTGGCTTCTTTTCCACCTCCATAGCTTGCCAGAAGCTTGTCCTACAACTGCAAGTTTTTTCATTGACAGTTGCCCAATGGGTATCATCTGCATTGACAGCAAATTTACATCCTTAGCCGAGTGAAGATACCTATATACCAATTAATATAAATGGAGGATAAATTACCCTTCTACTCTGATCTATAAATGCTGCTGATTCCCTCACTTGGCTATTAGTGATGCCTGGCATATATTTGCGTTGTTTCTGTACCGGCAGGGACTCTGGAGATAAAGGTTCCTTGATGTCTTCCGCATAGTGTTTCAATGAATTTGGTGAGTTTCCCTGTTGACACAGAGATGATAAATTAACAACTGATAATGACAGCTATATATTGATGACACTTAGATTGATTCACAAAAAGTAAAGAATATCCGATCAAAAGTTAGTCACAAAGATAACACCAATGGTACTTTGAGGTTTATTTATTCGCTAGTGGAAAGTTATTCAACTTGAGCTTGAGTTTAACTACTTGGTTTGCAGGTATGTAGAGTTTAAGTTCGAAGAAAATGTAGGCGCTATGCCAAAGTTAATTTTTTCTGTTCACAAGCCTAATTTTTTTGCCTGAATCCAACCTGTTTGGTAGCAGCGCTACAACTATTTATTTATTTATTTTAAATTCTTAGTTGTTTTTTGCTTGAACCTTAAGCAGATAAGATCTTACAGAAGTTGGTGTAGCCAATGTGGTTGCAACATCTTGCTCTCTCACTTTTAGTTCCTTCTCAGCTTCCTTTCTCTTCATTTCACTTTGCCGTAGTAGACCTACAAGTTCTTTGATTTGATCTTTCATTTCCCTGATCTCGGTGTCCTTTTCCCACAGTTGGCACCTGTAGTTAACATCAAACACTTTAAATTTCAACAGTATATAACATGACTAATATTCATATATATTCCACTTATTTTGTAGTGGTCAGTTTAATAAATCACACCTCACAAACTAAATATTCTGATCTTCAGCAGGAAGGGAAAAAAGACAATTCAAAGCAATTTTTTTCCTGCTAGTTTATTGCTTATCAAGTTCTTGCAAAAATGGTATTAATGGAGATCAAACCAGCAACAAGATTCCAGGTATTAAGGGAAACTTGTAAGCCCTAAAAGGCATCTTTTCCATTCTATCACGTAAATATTTAGTGTAGCTGAATCATTGAATTAGCAAGATATCAGAGCCAGATCTATGCATGTGAAAAGAGACCAAGAACAAACTCACAGTAAATGGTTTATCCATAAAAGTATTTTGTGGTAAATTATTTTTCTAATGTTTTGCATGAATTACTGACCCTAGTGGGAAAAGGCTTTTGTTGTTTTTTGTTTGTTGCATGAATTACTGACCTTCGTATAAATAAAATAAAACCAACAAGTTTGAATTAGATCAGATATGGAGATAAAAACATGCAAATTTTGGCTACTCTGACAAATAATCCACATTTCTCTTCGAGAGAGAGAGAGATTAAAAAAATTTAGGTTTAACAAAGCACCTAGCATCTCCAACAGAATTGAATAAATATTGAAGCAAATTCTTGGCTTCTCCCATTGAGCGCAACTGGTTCCAACGTCCACGATTAGTGAAGGCCCGTTCTCGTTCTTCTGCCTCAGAAAGTTGAGAAGCCATTGCCACAAGTGAATTAGATGATATGTTCAGCATGCTCTCAAGTGAAGCTATTCTGGCCATTCTTGCATTTGGTGACATGGAGGATGCTCTGAGAAAAATGACAGGTGTTAAAAGCAACCAGGAAGAGAGAAATGCTTTCCTTTTATATTGCACGTGCTATTATTTGAATGAGCCAAAATTTTCAAAAAGTAATGAGGAAAGCATTAACAAAGTTAATTATATTTATATAAAAAAAAACAGACCTAGCAAATCCATTCTTTCCTCTTGGAGGTGTGAGACCCTTGGCAGCAAACCCGTTTACTTGCTTTAGCATGGCCAACTCCTCTGCAAGGGCAGCTCGCCTGAAGATTGCATTACAATATTAAAATATTACAAATACAGATTAATCAGTAATCAGTAAGAAAAATAACTTAGGAATATATGCTGCTTACACTTGGCTCTGCTTCTCATACTCAAAACGAACTTCATGCTCTTTTACCATGACTTCCAGCTCATGATCAAGCCACCGTTGTAAGGACTTCTCATTGCTCTAAAGAATCAATTCAAACTTACTTATTTATGACTAGCATGGACAATCAAGAAAATTTAAGGAGATGAAAGTTTGTTACCTGTCCATTCATTCCACTTCCATTCATTGCAACTGGAAGATGAAATATAATTAGAATTAGAATAATAAACAAAAGACAAGAGTTAGTGCACTAAATCCCCAAGTTCCTCACTAAAAGACAGTTTCCTCCACTTAAGGCATTTTAAAAGATTATCCATTTCAAATGATCTGATAAAATTTCCCATGTCTCATGCAAGAGGACATGCCAATCATTAAAAGTGAGCATAATCTGTGCTAAAAACAAACCATACCTGAAGTGTCTCGGCTGGAAGATTTACGAGCTTCTAACAACTCCTTTAACCTCTTGGTGGCCATTGCAGCTTCTTCAGTCTTTCTTTGAAGGACCTAAAGGAAATTTTCAGTCATTAGATATAATAATTCATTATGAAAAGTATCAGTTATGATGATAGCCGCAGAAGTCAAAAACAACATTGATGGTTATGCATGTTGTCTAGAAAGAACAGAAAACAGATGTATCAATGACATGTCATTTTGATTCGGCTTTTTAAAACCTCGTTCTAAAACAATGTTTTATATAGCTTTCAGAAGAATATTTGTTTATGAATACTTAATTCTGGAAGCAGAGAAAGTTTAATTTTATGCATGAGTGAATATTAATCTCCAAAAGAATGCCTAAAGAATGAAGGTATAACATGCATTCTATATTTATTAATATTTTCCACATAGCTAAGCACTGGTGTTTAAATTGACTGTACCAACACCATGCTACAACAATTTGGATACCTCATCCAGTTGGGCTACCACATTGAACCATATCCATATCATACACTATAGACTTCTAAACTCCAAAGTCATAAGTACTTCTATTCTATGTAGATTTTAATCCATAATAAATGTTCCTTTAGTTTTCATTACTCTTGTTTCATTAAAAACCTCGAAAACAAAATATAAAAGCATATTTTCATGATGCAAAGACCTCCCCTCCCCCTTTTTTTCCCCAGGGACTGGCAAAAATAAAGGCCTTAAGAAGGCACAAAAGATGTCACCCCACTATTTCGTCAGTCATAATATTTATCCCAGAAAAAAAATCCGGTTAAAGCTTATACACACACTATACTATTGCTGAAAATTGGGAATAGTTAAACTACTGATAGGATCATATATAAAACAGAAACCTAAGAATAAAGACTTGCAATGTGATCACTCAAATTTGGCAGTGATATCAGCAAAGTACAATAACATATATTGTCCAACAAGTTAGCAATACTCACCATTTTCTGGCGCTGATTTAAAGCTTGCAGCTTATGCCGTTCAAACTCATTTCTCCTTCCTTCCTTCTTTAACTGTTTTGAAAACATATATTTAATACAAGGTCATAGAACATATATGCAGTACAGGCAAGTAAATCATGTTTAAGAGTTGGATTAGTCATGATCAACCATCACACGGTCAATCTATAATTCTGCCTCTAGAATTTGAGAGTTGGAGTCATTATAAATTAAATATTAATTCATGTTTACATTTTTATAACAAAAGATTCAACTGATAACGAAGCAATAGTTTCATTTAGGGAAAATATTAATAGACAAACTTTCTCTACCATAAAATAAAGATGAGGAGTATCAAGGACAAATTAAATAAAAAAGAAAAGAGGAAGCTTGACATACTTGCAGCAGCTCTTTCTCTCTAGAAGCCTTCCATTGCCGAAACTGCTCAGCCTCTTGTTTTATCCTATGTTGCAGTTGAACCTGCAACATTTTTCAGTGTATAAGAAAGAGTATATTTATTGATCAAAACTATGATAAGAAAAAGTTCAACAATCAACCTTTTGTGCTTTTATAGATTGTATTTCATCTTGCAATCGTTTCGCTGCTTCATCACTTTTTTGCTTTTGCTTCATGAGCTGGACCTGACTCTCCTGTTTCTTCTTTAGATCCAGAATCTAGCATTGTATATTTCGAAAAGATATTAGCAATTTAGAATTGTTCCAATTCAAATCTTATAAAGGAAAAATAGATGGAAATAAAGAAGACTCCTCACCTGGGCTTCAAGTGTTTTCAATTTTTGGGCATGGATATCCTCTGATTTCTGTATTTGTCCATCAGAATTGGCAGCAAGATTTTCAACTTCAGCCAAAAGACGATCCCTATCTCGCTGCATACATAAATCAGACGCATATATAAATATGAATTTTCTGTAGGAGCAAAATAACTTTGCAGAACTTCTATTGAACCTGCACAGTTCTTTTCTCATCCTCCAGTTCCATTATCTTCCTTCCAAAATGCTGCTTGAGTGCCTCAGCATCAGATATTCCAAAAAGCTTCATCTCAGACTGTGTGAACATCAATCCCAATATGTATATTAATATACAAAAGAGAGAAGAAAATCACTCAAAGCTTCTGTCATGACTATTATTTGAATTTTGATCAATCATCAGAAACAAGACTTCTTGCAGTAAATTTAATATATATCACTAAAGCTACCCATAATTCTGTTGATTTAAATGTATTACTGATTGATGCATAATATGTCACAATGTGTTTAATTATACATATGCAGTATTACAACCTCTTTTTGCTCCAAGCGTTTATTCAATTCATGTAACTCTCTGTCCATACTATTTTGCAGAAGAGTATGCTCCCACTCTTTTTCTACTTCTTCAATTTCCCTTGAATCCCCTGCTAAAATTGGCAATTGTAACCCAAAATCATAGAAGTTCTAACATGTTGAAGCAAGTTGCAGCTTTAAAATTGGCAATTATAACATATTATTAAATCAAGGCCAAAGAAGATGCTGACCTGTTGTTTCACTCATTGGATAATCAGATGTTGTGATAGGTAAGCCCCTCTTGAGCCCATCAGTCTTTACATTACATGAGCTATTTTCCTGAAAAAAATGAAATTTTAAATGTACTGCCTAGCAGTTAATATCCTGAACTCACTTTCACTCATGGCTATGATAATGGAAATGAGTCCAAGTAGTGGAATGCAAAAACCCAGGTAAGATGAAAGCACATATCTATGCACTGAAAATTTGAGCAAAAAATAGTTTTCGAGTCAAAGAAGATTATCAACAGAAGAGTCAGAGGCATACATAAACATCCTTTTCACATTGTTCTACAGTAGAGCATCTACTACGGTATTCATGAAGTTCACATCGAAGATCCTCATTAACTGCTTCAAGCCAAGCAATCCTTTCCTTGAGGACCTACATAATCAATTATAAAATAATATATATTAGAAGTGTATATAAAAAGAGACCCAGCACTCAGATACAGTTAAGGCTAGTATCCTTTTCTTTCAAAGAACTAATATGATGAGCATTGATTGATCTCCAACCGTGCAGTATAAATCACGTCCAGTCAATGTTGCCACTAACCTATTATAGGAAATATATTAAAATTGATGCAAGACATTGCCAAAGATTTAACAGAAACCAGCTACCTGAACTTCCTCAGGAGAGCCACCAGAACGAGCAAAAAGTTCTGCTTGCAGATACTCAAGTTGTTGTCGCATTTTTAGCATCTCGTTGGACATGGGATCTCTATTGACCTATGGAAGAATATACAAAAGATGAGCATTAGTGTTATTGTAAAGGCAATCAATTATCTCAATTTTGTGAGATGAATGAAAAGGAACATAAAAGTAATGCAGATACTTACAACAGGCTTATTTTGGATGTTGCGTGCACGGTTTGCATACTTCAAAGTGTTAAGGGTTTCCTCAGCATTAATATCAGCAGGACTTATGCAGGCTGGAAAAGAAAAAAAAAATTATGTAAGAAGAAATTTATAAATATAACAGGTTCTCTAGGATGCAACCTGACACAGATAGGGGAGGGAACAAAAACACATAGTACAACATTTTAATACTTGTCAATCATTTAAGATAAACTGAGAAGTTACCAGAGGTTCAAATATTCTGAAAATCATTCGCAGAGCAGGGTAAAACATTTGAGAATGCAAAATCCAAAACACAGTTTATATGCATTACCAAGGCATGTTTTAATTGGTTTCTGATATTTCTTGTTTCCCTGGTACTTATGTTCATGCAGACAACTTAAATGTTGAATGTAGGATGAAATTAGAAAGAAATACAGATTATTAAGCATGAGCTCCTTGAAGATTAGTAATGGTAACTTGAAGCTTATCTTTTGAAATCCAATGATGAGAGGTGAAAAAAGTAGAACTGATTGGGATAGATGCATGGAAAACAACCAACCTATCATAACAGTTCTGCTGTTACCACCAAGTGAATCCTGCAAAATCATTTAACTTTATCCATAAATACAAAAATAACTGTTAAAAAAATCAAAGAAAAAAAAATTGAATATAAAATCTGTTGAAGATCAACTCAAAATCGACAGAGTCTGTTTGTATAACTCATTAGGAAGTTATGTACATAATTATTATCTGTCATTACTATCTTTACCATGTTTAGAATTTGCGTTTATAGGGAGATAAATTACCCTGATTTCTAGACTAGATTATTGCTCTTATTTCTGTCCTATGCATTCTATATATACTTCCCACGTACCATTCACATATTCAAGGGAAAATAAAACCTATTTCCGCATGGTATCAGGGCTCAATTTGAACCATCCCTAAATCTAGAGCCGCCAAGCCATGGGAGACCAAAAATCTGACGAATCGCTCATGGTGGAGACTGGATCATTTCCGACCAGCTCACACGATGGGCTTACTCACCTCATCATTGGCCATAAACTGAATGGTCAGAACTATACCCAATGGGTAAGGTCAGTCAAGATCTTTCTTCAAGGGAAAGGAAGGAAAGGTTACATAACAGGAGATTCAGAGTGTCCTAAGAAAGGGGACGCAAATGTTCAAAAATGGAAACTTGAGAACAATCAAGTAATGTCATGGCTACTCAACACCATGACAAATGAAATTGGTGAAAATTTC
Organism: Glycine max; assembly: GCF_000004515.6. NCBI lineage: Eukaryota > Viridiplantae > Streptophyta > Magnoliopsida > Fabales > Fabaceae > Glycine > Glycine max. The sequence continues at coordinate 39,605,872 of NC_038253.2, forward strand.
ATGTTCTATGACACTGCAAAAGATATATGGGAGGCAGTGAAGGAAATGTACTCAAACATGGACAACACATCTGCTGTTTTTGAGATAAAATACTCCATGACCTTCGACAGGGAGAGTCCTCTGTTACTGAGTATTTTAACATACTCTACAGACATTGGCAGCAGCTGGACATACATGAAGAAGTTTCATGGTGTTGTACAAAAGATAAGAAGAAGTATAAGGAGCTGGTAGAAAAAGAGGATTTACAGGTTCCTATTGGGACTAAACAAGGATCTTGATGAAGTTCGTGGAAGGATCCTTGGAACCAAACCACTTCCCAAAATTCGGGAAGTCTTCTCAGAAGTAAGAAGGGAAGAAAGCAGGAGGAAACTCATGTTGGGAACATCCATCTTAGTTCCATCCATTGAGAGCTTGGCAATGGCTGCAAGAGGAAACCCTCGACTACCACAAAAGAAAAACCGCCCCTGGTGTGATCATTGCAAGAGGCCAGGCCACACCAAGGAAACAAACATGCTGGATCATTCATGGAAAACCTTTAGAAGCCAAGCAGTTCAAAAGCAAGGAAGGCAGAGGCAACACAGCCTTTAACCATCAACAAGCCGAGGTAAATTCTAATTCATCTCCATTCAGCAAAGAACAGATGGAGGCTCTTCAAAAACTACTTCAACAGTCTATGGTAACTGCAGAAAAAGGTGGTACTGCAGTAGTGGCTCAAAGAGGTAATTTTTTACATGCCCTAAACACTAGCAAAGAAAGAACAAAGTCATGGATCATTGACTCAAGAGCTTCAGATCACATGACTGGAGATTTTACTTTGTTTAGTAGTTATTCTCCATGTCCCTATAACTATACTGTTCGGATAGCTGATGGGACTCATTCTAAGGTCATGGGTAAAGGATCCAACACTATTTCACAAAATATTACACTTAAATCAGTTCTGTATGTGCCAAAACTTGATTGTAACTTGCTGTCCATTAGCAAGATTACAAGAGATTTGAAATATGTTACTAAATTCTTCCCAAACCTGTGTGAATTTCAGATTTTGGAGTCGGGGAAGACAATTGCCAATGCTGAAGAGTGTGCTGGACTCTACCTCCTTCAAGTTGAAAAACCAGAAGAAGAACTCAAGAACCATTCTTATGTAGCAGCAGCAGTTCCAAGTAGTGATAATTCTGTCATGTTGTGGCCCTATAGATTAGGCCACCCAAATTTCATGTACTTGGAAAATATGTTTCCCTCACTATTCAATAAAAACAAGAAAAATATTTAGTGTGAAATCTGCCAATTATCTAAACATACACGCAGCCATTACCCACCCCAACCCTATCAACCATCCAAACCTTTCTCACTAATTCATAGTGATGTACGAGGACCCATCAAGAGTTCACAACATTACTGGCTCAAAATGGTTTGTCACCTTTATTGATGATCACAACGCGTCACTTGGGTGTTTCTAATGAAGGAAAAATAAGTAGGCAGGATATTTGAAATCTTTCACAATAGTGTGCAAACACAATTTCAAAGCAGGATTCAGGTACTCAAAACTGACAATGGTCGTGAGTGTTACAACCTTGCTCTAAATTCGTATCTTCAAAAGGTTGGAATTGTTCACCAAAGTTCTTGTGTGAACACCCCCCAACATAATGGGGTTGTGGAACAAAAGAATAAACACCTTCTGGAAGTGACTAGAGCAATCATGCTAGCCTCCAATGTTCCAAAACAATTTTGGGGAGAAGCCGTCCTTTCAGCAACTTACCTCAAATAGAATGTCTTCCTATATCCTTGACTTTAAGATCCCTTTCTCCACACTTCAAACCTTCTTCCCAACCAACAAAATATTTTCTTCCATTCCATTAAAAATCTTTGGATGTTCAGCTTTTGTCCACAACCTAAACCCTCATCGTAGCAAATTGGACCCAAAATCCATCAAATGCATATTTGTTGGTTACTCTCCTCATAAAAAAGGATACAGGTGTTACTCTCCCCATACTAAAAAATTTTACCACACTAGGGATGTAACCTTCTTTGAAAATCAGCACTATTACCCCAAAGTTGGCATTCAGGGGGAGCAACCAAACACCTATCCAACTGAAAACTCAGAATACCAACCTTTGGCTCTTGAGATAACCGAACTTGCACTACTTCTGCACAAACTTGAACAAACCTTACCAGACCAGAACCATAACACTCAAACAACTGAACCTGTACCTAAACCAGCTGAAAGGACAGCAGAGGTTGTGACAGAACCTGCAGCAGAAACTGAATAGGATGTAGTTAAAGTTTCAACTACATCTCAACAGAACCATGGCCCAGAAACACGAGAAGATAACTAGAAGGTTTATAAAAGAAAAAGGAGGAAGGATGTAGAGTCAAGCACTACTCGAATGCAAAACCATGAATCCAACCAGGCCCTAGGAAATGAAGTTCCCACGGGTAACATTCTTCCTAACCTTGAACATGTTGATATAAATACAGAAGATACTGATATTCCTATTGCTAAGAGAAAAGGGGTGAAAACTCGTACTCAACACCCTATTGAGAGATATGTCTCCTAAGGAAAATTGTCACAAAAGTACAAGTCCTTTGTAGCAGCTGTTGACAATGTAGAAATTCCAAGAAATATTCAAGAGGCACTACAAAGACCCAAATGGGCAGCAGCTGTAACAGAAGAAGTTCAAGCACTTGTAAAAAATGGCACACTAGTCACCACTGTTCTAAAAGGGAAGACATCAGTGGGATGTAAATGGATATTCACAATTAAATGCAATGTTGTTGGCAATATAAACAGGAACAAGGCTCGGTTGGTTGCAAAGGGATTTACACAATCATATGGAGTAGATTATTCGCACCTATTGCTAAACTCAATCTGTTTAGGTCCTATTATCTCCAACAGTAAATCTAGATTGGCCTCTACACCAACTAGACATAAAGAATGTTTTTCTAAATGGGGAGTTAGAAAAGGAGGTATATATGCAAATACCTCCAGGACTTGAATCACCCAACACCTCAAACATGGTGCGCAAGCTTGGTAAATCTCTATATGGCCTCAAAAAATCTCCAAGGGCATGTTTGACAGGCTAACAAAAGTGGTCAAGCAAGATGGTTTTGCTCAATGTCAAACAGACCATATTATGTTTGCTAAGCATTTTGTGAATGGAAAGATAGCTTTGTTTATCGTCTATGTAGATGATATCGTAATTACAGGAGACAATTATGATCAAATAAATCATTTGAAGAATCTTCTAGCCAAGGAATTTGAAGTCAAGGATCAAGGCCAGCTCAAGTATTTTCTAGGGATGGAAATTGCTTGGACAAAGAATGGTATTTTTGTTTCTCAAAGGAAGTACACTCTGGATTTACTTCAAGAAACCGGGATGCTTGGATGCAAAGCAGCCAAACTCCCATAGAACCAGTCAAAAGGAGTGAAGAGGAGAGTGTAGCAGCTGACAAAGATATATCAAAGTCTAGTTGGAAAACTAATCTAACTCATACTAGACCAGACATTGGTTTTGCTGTAAGCATGGCTAGTCGTTCTATGTCAAACCTAACTGAAACTGACATGAGAGATGTGAATAGAATCCTCCAATACCTTAAAGGTACACCAGGTCAAGGGCTCTATTTCCTTCGAGAAGTAAGAAACAGTCTATCGTGGCTAGGAGCAGTGCAAAAGCAGAATTCAGAGCTATGGCACATGGTATTTGTGAAGGAACATGGCTCAAGCAAATGTTGAATGAAATCAGAATTCCTATCAACTACACCATGAGGATATTTTGTGATAACAAGGCTGCTATAAGCATTGGAAAGAATCCAGTTCATCATAATCCAACAAAGCATGTGGAGATCGATAGGCATTTTATTAAGGAGAAAATTGATCATAAGATTATAAGTGTCAAACATGTTCCATCGTGCCAGCCGACAGTGGATGGACATTCTAACAAAAAAAGTCCTACCAAGGAATGTATAAGAGAATATCAAATCCAATCTGTTTATACAGCTCAGTATGATTTCTGTCTTTACCATGTTTAAAATTTGCATTTATAGGGAGATCAATTCCCCTTATTAGGCTAGATTATTGCTTGTATAAGTGTGTGTTTGGTTTCCCGATCCTCTAGAATCACCCTGAAACAAATATCAATTAATCGTGATTTTAGGTAAATTTCCATGTGTTTGGTTTCACATTAAGGAATTGATTTTGGGTCTAAAATTGAATCTGAGTTAAAGCAATTTTAGGTCGCTTTTGCGTTATAATGAGGTCTACTACTAACTTGTTTTTATGATAAAAACATCCAAACATAAAACATATCACTTCAAAATCAATTTTAACCAAAATTAATTTTGCAAGATCAATTTTGCCAATGCTCATCCAAACACACACAAACTAGATTTTATATATTTAGTTAGATTTTTGTGCCAATTATACGAACAGTCTAGGGATTCCAAGGGGTAAATACATCTATTAATCGGGTTACGTCCTATATATATTTATATAAAATAAAGAATGTTTTTTCAACATCATAATTGATAATATAGAAGAGTATAAGCTGAAAGAAGGAAGGTACACATATAGATCTCAAACCTGCAAAAGCCTAGTAAGTTTACTATCCCTATAAGGAACATGAACACCTTCTTTTCTCTTCTTTTCATCACCAAGCGCACTAATAACATTACCAAGCGCTAGAAGGCCTTTGTTAATGTGGACTCCTGATTGAAAGAAAAAATTATTAGAGAATTCATAATGATCAAAAGCAAGTTTAGAAGAAACAAGTGAAAATTGTCGTGCCTAACCTTCCTTAAATCGCAGACCATCAGACCCGGTTCTTTTAGCTCGTTCTGATCCAGCAAGATCTACCAAGTGCAACTTGGCACAAAGATATTCTTCATTCATTGTATCATTTAAACTGATCTCACCAGGACTATTGAGCTTTCGCATTTGTTCTAATGTGATGGTGAAGATAGCATGTGAACGACTGGTTGGACACATAACAGAAGAAGAATAAGTAATAGAAGAGAACTCCAGAAAGATAAATGTAACAACATTTCGATGAACAACTTTTAACCCTGAAGGCTGAACTGATGCCAACAAGTAAATTCTGGATTGATTCATTAACAAAATCATTAGAAGTGCAGGAGACTGCGAGCATTCATACAAATTGCAATACCAATCGCTCCATCTATTAGTTATTCCCTTAACTAACAAGAAACAGAAAATATTTGATATGGAATTGGCTTCAAAGGAAAAAATTGAAAGCTCAGATTGATTGTGGAAAGCTTAAGCCATCAGAAAGTTTAAAACCAAAAAGTAATTTATGTTTTATACATCACATCTTCTCTTAGTTTTTGCTTTATTATCAAAATGTCACATTATACAGCTCATGCTCTAACAAATTTCCCTAGCCTATTTATCCAAAATTAGCTTAAGAATCCAAAAGTGAGATAAAAAATATTTCATTAGAGATGAGTTTATGCAGTTAAAAGGAGGGAAAATGCATAAGCAACCTGGATTGGTTGTTCATATTTGTACTCCCAGTTGCTCTACTTAATGATCCTTGTTCTAGGCAAGCAGCCATTTCTTTTAGGGTTGTAACACTGACTTCAGTACATCCTGCTAGAGTAATGACACCATTTGATGACTCACGGATTTGTATTGGTGGTTTCCCAGGAATAGTCACTTTCCCTGCATGTCCATTTGCAGTTTCTGGTTTGTTCATAGAGGATGGGTCCAACAAGTCTCTTACTTCTTCTTTTAGAATCTTTAATCAATCAAAATTTTTTGTTAGATGCTTCATCTAAACAATTTCACAAACATGAAATCTTTTAATTTCAGATATTAAAGCAAAGCTATTAACTGACCTCAATAAAGGAAACATGCAGCTGAAATTCAATCTGATGCTTTAAGGTGTCAATTTTGTTAAACAGGGAACTCATAACTAGAGGTATTATTCCCTCTTGGCAACCATCTTTAAAGCCAGTGCCCATGGTGTATGTTTTCCCAGAACCTGTCTGCAATGGAGTGAAAATGTCATATACCAAGGAGGAAGAAGTCATAAGTGTAATGGCATTTAACTTGTTTTTCCTTTAGCTGTAATTATACCTGACCATATGCAAGAACAGTAGCATTATATCCTTGGAACAAACCATCAACAAGGGACACAACACATTCATCGAACATTGCAGATGAGGGAGAACCAGTGCTCCCATAAACATGATCAAATGTAAATGAATGTGCACCAATTTGTACCTGTATCATAATCACAATACATATGATTTCCTCCAAATTTTTAAGCTACTTAGGATGCTATTTATTTTCATCCATGCAATAAAATATACTGAGATAAATTTCCTTAAAGTGAGAAATCAATTGGATATAGAAGGCAATCAAGACATATACAGACATGAAATATGTTCATCACTTTGACCTACTATGAGTAAAAAAAAAAATCAGCTGACATATTCTTACCAAATTCTGGAGTAAAATATTAACATAATTGGGAAGTAGGAAGGCAAGGGATATCCAACTGATGTCGAAAGCAAGTGAGCCATAGTCTAAATTGCACCAAGAAACAAAAGATTTGTTTTAATTTACCAACACTAACTTGTTATTTAGAATGACTTGTAATCTCTAAAATAAAAGGATTCATTCTACCAATGAGCTTGTAGCTCAATTGGCACCAGCTCAAGCTTTGAGGTTCAATCCACCACTATCTCACCTTTCCCCATTTTTATCAAAGTGTTCACACTTTGCATCTTCAATATACCCAGAAAACAAAAACACACACACATCCCAAAGAGTTACTTTTGTTTATAACCAAGTTTAAAATGATATGAGTTTTAAGGATTCCATTCATTCACAAATAACAAAGTTCACAAATAACTTTTCAAAACCAGCGGGGAGTTGAGTCTAGCAGAAAGAGCCAGTCTCCCACAACGTGGGAATCCAAGGTTTGAATCCCCGCTAAGAGATGTGACCACATTTATTGCCTAACGGTGCTTCGAACAAGATTGCCTCTCAATGGAGTATTCCAGTTGGAACTAAGAAAATAATGTTTCATAAACTGAGCCATTCCACAAAATATGCTGGCGAAGCCCAAAAAAGCAACCCAAACCCAAATAGAAAGAAGTCAAACAAACATCCCAATCAAGCAAGCATATCATCAGATAATAAAAGCAATTCCAAATTGGCAATAACCATTAATTCTTTAATCACGCAAGCAATCTCGGATCCAGATCTCTTCTCGCCAGATTCACCAATCCGAAAGAAAGAAAGAAAAAAAAGCAAAGGAAAAAACACACAATGCAAGCAAGCAAGTGGAAGCTGTGTTCCCTATTATCACATAAGGTTTTAAATATCTGGTCGCGTTGACGTTTATTCGCATTGTGTCACATTGTGTGTTGAGTGTAAAAATGATGCGCGTACGCACCTGAGGCTTCCCTGACACGACAGTCACGCAATCCTTGCATCCCTGAACCTTCTCCTCGCCGATGAGAGGTCGCACGTGGACCGCGACCTTCACGCAACAATCCTCACCAGCTTCCACCATCACAAAAAAATGAAACGCCAAACACTACCTTAACTGAGAGAGAAAGAAAAAGAGTGTGTGTGGTGTGGTTGAGCAGAGTGTGAAAGAGATCAATTCAATTTAATTGGCGCAATGGTTGTGTTGTGAATTGTGATGTTCCTTCGCATTGTGTGTGCGGAGGATAAAGAAAGAAAGAAAGCGTTGTGGTTGCAGTGACTAGTAGTAGTACTACGGGAGCAAGGAGAGAGTAGTTATAGTTGGAGGAGGAGGAGAGAGAGTGGGGGAAGGGTAGCTTGGGAAATGTGAATGGCTTGCAACCAAGGTGTTCGAGTTAAACTATATGGACAACAACAACCACTATCATTTTCCCTTTGCCATCACTGTAATGTACCTGTCCAGACGGTTGCTTCCTCGACCTCTTTTATGACCCCTCTTTCCCACTTTGCCCCTCTCCTTTTCACAACGGCCCTCTCTACTTCACCATTAAAATCTCTTGGTCTTTCGTAATTACCGCTTTACCCCCAATCTATTCTTTTTTTTTTTTCATAAAACTTTTCTACAAATTTGAAGACAGGTATATGTCAACGATGATTCATGCATCATATTTAATTAATTAAGCTAGATTTTTTTTTATTTATATTTTTTTATGTAGTTGAACTCATTAGAAGACAAATGTTCTTTTAGGAAAGAAGAAAAATGTTATTAACAACCAACAAACTCTATAGCTCAATTGAAAAATAACTAAGTTTCTTGATGATTTTTAAGTCTAAAAATAAAATCTTCAACTGTCGATTGAAAATATACTTCATGAAAACCAAAAAAGAAGTGATATTAATATATTTTCTAATTTTTTAATATAAATACCCAAATCTAAACTATTGTAGAAAGTATAATCATTGTACATTTTGCAAATCTAATGATATTGGTTGGTGTATATACCTATGTCTTAATTAAATTTCAATGATTTTTTTAAAACAAATTGTTGATAGTTACAAATAATCTTATATCACAATTTTGATTGTTTATTTTAGATTCAAAATATAATTTATATATTTCAATGTATTTATATATCAAAACATTTATGTATTATGAATTAAAATTATATAAAATTAAATATTCAACTTATGCATTAATACACCAACTAACTAACTAGTTTAAATTTTTTAATGAACTACATGGTTTGTTAGTTAAAACTAGTTTTAATGAATAATAATACTAAAAGTACACCCAAAAAAAACTACATCTAATTTTCCCCTTCTTTCTTTCTTTTTTTAATTACTTACAGCCAAAAAGTGTAGCTACCGTTAAACAGCAGCCGCAGCAGGCAGCTGCCTGCCGTCTACGCCCACCCTTTTGTTTTAATTTCTGAAACTATTGTTTATGAATTTCATTCACCTTTAAAAAGGGGGGGAAAAGTAAAAGAGAAGGAGCGGAGAAGTAGGAGGTGGTGAAGAAATGGTGTGAGAGTTGTCAGAAAATGGAATGTAATGTAGTTGGGATGTAGATTTGAGAAGAAGGTAGAAAAGAAAGAAGAAAAAAAGGAATAACAACAGCCCACAAAGCCACGTGATGCGGAACCGGATACACCATTATGGGAGGGAAGCTTTGACGGTACACCGTCCCAATCACACACGTTCACATTTCGCAGGTGCCATACCACTTTTCATTCTAGCTTCACCCACACAACCCTAACCCTCGGGTATGTAATGTGCTTATGTAACCCTATGCCAATTTCCCATGCACTCATATTTTAGGTCTAAGAAAGTATGCCTTCCATCCTTCTAAGTTATAACCACTATACACAATAACACACTTGTGTTGTGGACTATTTGGAAAGAAAAAAATACATGAAACAATATTTTTATAAGCCTTAAGTAAGTAGTTAAGTTTTTATTGTCATGTTATTTCTATGAAATATTTAACAACTTTTGATAACTAATCTTTACCAAAAAATTTAGATGATCATTTTTTATGGAATTAATTTACTTCTCATCATAATCATTATTTTTTATTCATAAAATTTAAATTCAAAATCTTACTTAAAAAGATCAAATTCATTATAACGCAAATCAACGATTTATTGATATAATAATTAAGTAATCATATTGAGATTGGAAGTTATAAAAAATTCTCTATTTTTTCAATATACATAAAATGTTCTAACTATTATTTTTCAATGATTAGCCTTTACATCACGTATAAAGGAAACTTGTTGGTTCTTCATTTGACAAATAGACAAAATTTAAAGTACATTATTCTAGATATTTGTTTATGTCATCTTCAAATTAAAATTACAGTACGTTAATCATTTAAGTAGAAATTAAAAATTGACATTAAAATTTAGCATATTCATTTTTACAATAAAATTTTGATTTTAATTAAAAATATTACTAAATATATTAAAAAACTTTTTCTTTATAAGATTTATTGCAACCTTTTCTCATGTTTGGCTTTTTCTATATTCCTTTACGCAAATATCATAAAAAATTCTAAATAATGGTTTAGACATGCAAAAGGAAAAAGTGTGATTTGCTTGAACTATGTAGGAAGCCAATCAATTCAGCTAGGTTGAGGCCACTCCTAACTCACTATCATTATTAGTTCTATATAAAACTGATGGAGAGAAAGGAATTTTAAAAAAAAAAATCAAGAAAGAAAGAAAAGGATAATTACGTACAGATCAAAATTGGACCGAAAGATTGAAAGGAAACAGAAACAGAAAAGGAATAAAAGGTGGCACAACATAAGAGTTATGAGAAAAGAAAAAGGAGGAAGGATCCACATGGTCCCAATTTTAAAAGAAAAGAAAGATAGAAGAGATGGGGTTGAGCGGTAATATAATGTACATTAGTAGAAATAGCAGCATAATATAGCTAGGTCCTATTGGCATAAAATATTTCAATAAATATTTATAAGAATTTGTACCTTTTTATTTTTTTATAATATATATATATATATATTAAAGATATTTATCTATAATAATAGTTTACTTATTAATTATTAATACGGATTGACAAGTTATAAAAAAATCTAGAATTAACTCTCATCGTGATGTGTGAGATTAATTTTAATAATTTCCTGATATTACTAAAATCTTACTTGATGAACAATGTTATTTAATTTAGAGAGGTTTTCTAGTATTTTAAGAGCTAGTTGAATACTTATAACACTTTTTAGATTGTTCGGTAACTTAAGAGCTATTTGAATAGTTACTATTCAATAAAATAAAATTGTGTTTTTGTTTGAGTGTATGCAATGATTTTTTAAGTAAATCTCTACCGATAATTTCAATATATCATTGAGGTGCTATATTGAAGGTGTCACTGCTTCTGCCACCACATTGGATTCACCAATTATAAGTCAATAAACATTAACTAGAGAATATTGGATAGAAACGACGGTTAACAACCCATGTGAAATATGCCTTTTAACCGACGTAGAAAAACGCTTTGTGCAGGAGTGAGGGAGAGGGAAGAAATAAACTGAATAAAAGAAAATAGAATGTAGAGACCCACGTTGCCTCCCACTGGACATATCCAGCTGGTTGGGCTCTTAATTCACATGCAAATGCAACTTAAGCTAATTCTCTAATATGGTGGGGCCCATCTCTCGTTTGGTCAGACACTGGCAGTCCCCCTAATTAATTTACTTGCAGCTAATAATAAGTTTATCCTTTGTAACCTGTGACTCAAATTAAACATGTTTAATATATGCGTTGCCCTTTAGATTGTAGAGACGACGACTGTAGTTTCTTTAGTAAAATTTTAGAGATTTACACTCTAATTATGTACTTAAAGTGTTACATTGAAGGAGTGAAAATAATTTATTTAATAAAAGAATTTATGATTAATATTTTTAAATTAATCTAATAATAATTAAAGAACACTCATCATGTATCTCTAACCTAAGACAAAAAAAAATCATATAATTTTCATTTCATGAAAATTGATAAGGTTATTATACCAGATATTTTGATCCACAATTCAAATATTCTACAATAGAGAACCATTTTATATATATATATATTTGAATTACCTTGTTTAGGTTTTACAAAAACATATTGGGAACACTTCAAAGAAATAATATATATGTCTAAAATGTTAAGTATATAATAATATATTTTGTTCTTTTTATTTTATTTACATTATTTAATATTTAAATATATTTTTGTAAGATTTTATCATTTTTTATATCATAGACTCATACATGTGATTAAACAGAAGCACTAATTTAAAAAATAATTTTTTAAACTCGTTCATCTATCAAGCCATATATATAGAGAGAGCATTGTATTTGTACTTTAATTTGTAGGTCGAGCATTGCAGTAATATTGTATGATTGATAACAAATTTTAAAATAAATATTTTATAAAAAAATAAAAACTTAAAAATAATAATTTTATCAATTATAAAACAAATTATTCCAAATATGACAAGCTTAACCCCCTATTTAAATATTTTTTTATTATAATATTAGTATAATTGTTGGTCTGAATGACAATTATCATCATGATGTCCCGTGTGAATATAAGGTAGACTCACCATAAATGTTGGTAGAGGAGTATCATGAGGAGATGATAATAGCGGACACTGATGTTGGTGAATACAAAGAAGAGTTTATGATTAGGAAGAGGGATGATTCATTATGAAATATGATAATATTAGTGTGAGGATTAGATGAATCCTAAGATAAGTAAAAGTGGTACAGTAAAACACCTAAAAAGATGATCCACGGTTATATTCATTTTTTTTTTATATAAATTCTTTCTTGGATGGCAAATTAACGAACTTTTTATAATTTCACGTTCTTTTTATCTTTCTTTCTCAACTCTATTTTTATCTTATCAAACAAAACGTAAAAATTACATCCTTATTCCACTCTACTTCTACCTTATCAAACAAAGCATAACCACGAGAAAAAAATAACAATTTTAACTAGAAAAAACACATATTTAATGTTCGGTAAATATTCAGAACTATTTTCTATCGTAATACATAATCTAATACAAAATTTGTAATTCTTATTAATTTATACATATATTTTAACTATATTTAAAATTGATTTTGTTAAAATCAGTTTTGTCCAAATTTAAAGCAGAGAGACTTATCAATGCTCTAGTTAGCCACCATTGAAGAACAAACATTATCAAATTATATTATTATTATTATTTACTGTTGAAATGATATTATTTGTGCGTCGTTTTTCTTGTAAATATCCCATTATGTTTACATCCTATGATCATTATAAACTGAAAACTACATTACATATCCCATAATTCTTTTGACATATGGAAATCGAACCGAGTGACGTGACTTGAAAAGTGGAACATCCACGTCATTTTCATTCAACTATATAAAAAAAGTATACTTATGCAGTTTTTATATAAGGATTCTTGTGGTGTGATGTAAGAATTTAACTTGGATTTTTAATTTATTTTAGTGAATTTATTATTACTATATAAGATTTAAAAAATTTACTAATTTTTTAGTTTAATGGTAGAATTTAATTTGAGTGTTTTTTACTAATTTATAGTGAGTCTTATTACGATTAACCGTGAGTTTCTGTGGTATGTTCTTTTGTTACATGTATTAATAGTATGTAATGTGTTATGTTCTTTCTCCCCTGAATTCATTAGTATTTTTACTATTGTTACAAGTAATGTTATGTTCTTTTTCCTTTAAATTCATTCCGTTCATGTATAGATTTTGTAGTATGTTCGTTATATTAAATTAAGTCTTGTCTCACTAACCCCAGGACCAAAAATAAAGTGTTGTGGTCAAGTTAATTTTATAATTATAATTAATTTAAATATACATCTGAATTATATTTAACAACATGAAATTATTTGTATTTAAAACAAACTAAATTTTATCCAAATAGATCCCTCAATAATCTAGTTAACCACCGCTGAAACATTACCACTCTCCTTAATTGTAAATATCTCATCATATTTGCATCCTATCCTATGATCATTAATTATAAATTGAAAACTACTACACATATTCCATAATTTTTTCAATATATTGAAATTGAACTGAAATTGAAAACTACTACACATATTCCAAAAAAAAAAGTGGAATATTACGTCATTTTCATTCAACAATAAAAAAAAGTATCTCTGTACAGTTTTGTTATAAGGATACTTAGACATATTTTATCATCATAAGGTTCGGTGTACCCACATTTTGTTAACACATTAATTCCGTAAGAAGACGGTGTGACATGTTAGAAGTTGGATTTTTAAGTCTGTACATATAAAAAAAAATCATTAAAAAAATTAATTCCTGATCTCGTTATTTTGTAGAATTAATTTCTGACTTCCAACCAATACCTTTGATTCACCGGGAAAAAATTATTAATCCTCACTTAACTTTTTAAAATATTATATTCCTTTTTTTAATCATGCTTTAAATTAATATATACAAGTTCAGCTTATAATTTCGCAAGTTTGTGATTTATGAAAATAAAAAATATGTGCAATTATTTTTACTCCTTTCACTAGTTTTATATGTAATATTGTTATTCTTTTTTCGTTAGCTTCGTTCAGTTCATATATCATTTTTTTGGGTACGACGTTGGTTACATTAAATTAAGTTTCATTTAAAGTAATATATTTTGCTTGTTGATACGAACGTCCATTAAGAAGTACTGTATACCATTATGGAAATAAATCTTGTACCATAACATTCGCATTCATGTGAAAAAGGCACTCCCCCGGCGTTAATTTAATGTCTACGGAATACAGATCAGCTTATATGCACGAACAATCAGTTAGTTACTGTCACATGTGTTTCAGTACATATATATCTACATTATTATGCATACTTACTTATTGCTCACCTTTCATCATAAATCATAGGACATTATCCATTTTTTTAATTGTATATAATCTTTCAATTTTATTGGAATCGAGTATAATTATTATAAAAAAATCATCAAATCTTTTTTTTTAAAATTTAATTTAAGAATATTATCGTACTTTATCATTTAATTTTAAAAATAAAAATCATATAATTAAAAGAATAATAGAATAAATAACAGAGAGAAAAAAGATTATATTTTTAAAAAAATAAATGATAAAAAGAAAGATTATAGATTAACAATGTAAAAAAATTTATAAGTCATTCAATCATAATTTATATGATAAATTTGCTTGTTGATTTTAAAAATAATTATCTTAAAATAATTTAAATAATGATGAGATGATAATTTAAAACTGACATAGAAGTTAAACTCTATATAATATGTTTTTTTTATAAATTAAAAAATATAATTACATATTACGTATTACTATATAATAATTTCTCTCTACTTACATTATTATTCCCACTAATGACAGTGTACCCTTTGATAATTAAATCCACATCTCCTTTAACCCTTCATCTTTTCATCTAGAAAAAGCCAAAAACTAGCTCTATGCACTTTCCCTACTCTGTCTCCATAAAAATAACTCAACATGTCTATATGTCCCGTTAACCAGCTATGCATTCAGATTGGAATTAACACAATGCATGGAGCCAAGTGGAAATTAAAAGCGTCTGAAAAACCGTTCAAAGTAGTTGCAGAAGGGGCCACCAAATGTGATGATAGTACTGACTTGTGACTTGTGAATGCAATTTGATGGTATATTATTGACTACAATATACACTCTCCTATTATTTCAGTTGAAGGTCCAAACTCCATGTGCTACCTTGCAGATTTATGAACCTACAACTATATCTATATGCGTATATATAGAGAGTGGCAAAAAAAATGATTAGTGGGCCATAACTACAATATATCATTTCCTGGTATCCAACCGTTGTACTCTATTCTGGATAATATTATAGGCATTATCTAATATCTATACTTCCACTCACACCAAAATATGAGGTTAGATTTCCTTCAAGTTACGGATTTTGCAGAGAAAATACTGAAAAAAGAAGTCTGAATTGCAGTTGCAATAAAGTCTGCAAATAAGGTTTTTAGACTTTGATGTTTTTTCGCAATTATGGTTGTCAATTGCAATTTAAATTATAATATAAAACATATGATCAACATCTATTAGTTTACTAATACTTTTTTGTAAAAAAAAAAAATACTTTACTCATACTTAGAGTTTGGATTTTATTAACGAATAATAAATTAATAACTGTTAATTAATCTTTTATTGTAAATTTATCATATCATTGTAAATTATTAACTTTTCTAATAATTATTTCAAAAATTATATGTAAGTTGTTATTTTATTAATTGATAAAAATGTTTACAATAAAAGCGCATGTCTAAAACATAAGTGATTTTTTTTCTTCAAAATAAACCATCTTGCATACACTTAATTATCATTTTCCATATTAACCATCAAGTGTGTAAGTTAACTAGCATTAAATTATTTTAGCTTAATTAATAGTTTTAAATTTAATTTTTAGATATTCAACTAATTAAATATTTAAATAGAGGATTCGATCAAAATTATTTTTCATAAAAAATACAATATAGTCTGTACTAAAAACATTGCACTATACTATATACATTTACTACTGAACCATGAAAATGCCTTACTGCTATTACTCTGCTTGCTTGCATTGCAATGAAAATAAAATTCTAGCTTGGTAATGATTATGAACATTTTTCTATTATTTTCCTGTTGCATTCAAAATAGACAACGACCCATCCTCTCTCTCTTTTATTTTTTTTATAATTTTCCTTCATGTGGTGAACTACAAGGAAAGCAAAGTTGCAGTAGTAAAAACGAATTCTTTTTAATTTCCCTGCACAGTGCACACACTTCACTTGTCTTGGTTCCTCCTTTAGTTAGAAGGAAGAACAAATAACTGTAGAGAGAAAGTGGGTACATAGATACGATCCCAAAACCTTTTTTTCTTCGAACCTAACTCTTCATTCATTGGATTTTTGTCACTCGAACGTTAGTTAGCTCAGATGCAAACAACAAAGCAACCACAAAGTGGGGCCCACGTATCAAACTGCTTATTTCGGATTCTTGAGGCAACACATCATTGTTTTATTTGTTGATATCGAATAACATGCACTTGGAGTTAAGTTTAGAAGAAGGACATTAACTTAACTAGTAACATCATGGGATCGAGTTTAATTAATTATAACAATAGTGGTTTTTGCTAGGTACGTGATTGAAACATGGCCTTCATCCGACAAATAATTTTTATCCCACAACACACTAACAGGCTTACCAAACAGCAAACGAAATGGCACTCACACTGTGGCTTTGGGGGGGAAGTGAGGGAGTTTAGTTATGTTATGTACGATCTCTTGATGGGTTAGGTTCTAACAGGTCATTATTAATTATCACAACCTTATAATTATTATTTTCTCACAGTACTTAGCCATTTTAATAGGGGGGTCATCATTGGTTTGGTTTAATTTAAAGAATCCAATCACTTGAACCAAATTCATTAATTTAAGTTGGTTCGTTTTTTTTTTATTATTAAGTTTAACTTGGATTAAACCAAATAAGACTCAACCTTCATTGGTTTTCGGGATTAGGTTTATCTTTTACAACATCAACATTTAACTTCATGATAGTCTATTTTCTATTACTTTTTTAAAAAAAAAAAAATTATCCTCCTTCTTCCTCGTTCCAACTCCTTTTCCTTAGAATGTAATATGATACCTTAAAACAAATACCTTTAAAAAATAAGATTTTTTAAAATATTTTTTAATTTTATTATAATATTAGACCCAATAAATTGGAACCAAACCAATTAACTTGCTTTTTACGAGTTTGTTTGTTTCGAATTTGATGAAATTCTTTTAACAAAATGGATCAAATTAAACTATACAATATTACAATTTCAATTAATTTGTATTTTAATTTTTCTTTAAAATCGATTCAAATCAACTTGTAAATACTCCTACATTTTGATATTTTTTAGTTGTATTATTTAACACGTGCAACTCTCTTTAATTAATTAATAGATCAAATTAGTTTATAAAAATTAACAACCAATTTAATCTCAAAATTACAAAAACATTATTTTTAATACCTAGAATTATTAAAGGACTATTACTTTAGCTTCTGATGTTGTTAAACGGCAATTACTTTAGTCCATAAAATCACAAAATTAAAGACTAAAATGATTATACCAGATCTAATAATTTGGGAAATTAACTAATTTGGTGTATTACTCCCCACACTCATCTCAAGACAACAATTTCATTAGAGCAATGAAACAATGCCACGTTCACCCTTCACACAGTTCACTTTAGGAATTAAAACTTACGATTCATTTCTTTGGAAACAAGGGTAGCTTTTCTTTTATGCTTCCAGTGAGGCTGTTACCTCTGCACCATTGCTTTCTTTTATTCTGGACCAACCTCTCTTATACCCCACTTTTTTTTCCCTATGCTTTTTTTTTTCTACCCATGTGGACCTTTAAATCACATGCTCCCACCACTCCTTTCCATCACTAACATCATTCCTAATTAATCCTCCTTTTCCAGATCAATCTCCCATCTTTCTGCCTGCTTTAGCCCTATCATTCTCTCTCTGGCAACCCTTCACTTTATTAACCAAAATCATTATTAAATAATAATAATGTAATTGGAACTAGTTTTGGACTACGTTGATATCTCAATTGTCCAATAGCTAAGTTCATTTGACTCTATGCACTGATTTCAATTACACCAAGCATAGCCTTGTAATTGATTTCATAGAGAAGGTTTGATTCCCATAACATAATCATCAAATGTGGCCCAACCCTTTCTTATCAACCCAAATCAAAAAGTAATCTAATTTTGTGTTTTGCTATAATATCCTTCCCGTTATATCCTGTTTTGGATAAAATGCTATATATACTTCCAAATTAAGTATCTTCTCGCTCTTGCTTTAGACATTTTATTATTATTATTATTATTTGGAAATTTAGACATTTTATTTTAAAGCATGGAGTTGGGGACAAGAACATGTGCATCATTGTTAGCTTTCATCATTAGCGTGCGTCAATATGCTGTTGAAGGCATACCTATAGATAAGTACCTATAGATGGCATTGAGGACAATTACTAGTGGCACATGATTTGGTGAAGCTAGGTTGGCTCCTTATGCAAGGCCTCTTTGTATTAGATACAAACAAACACCAACGGGTGTTTGACCAAATGAACAATAATTAGAGTTCTTTTCACTCAATATGCATCGTTTGTGGGGGGGAAAAAATGTCAAATAAACATGCTCTAAAACGTTTATAGTCACATATTCCATAAAAAAATTCAAAGCGTGTTCAGAGATAATAAGAATACTTGCGTCAATTATAACTCATATCCAGCTCACCAAAAAAATAAATTCATATCCAATAGAAATGTATAAGCAAATATGCCCCTATTAAATATTTAATGTTGATGAACACTTTTTTAATGCAATTTAAAGAATAAACATAGGTAAGGTACCTGCAGTTTCTTTATTTTTTTTATTTAGTTAATATAATTTAATTTGTAATTACAAAATTTCACTAGATTTTCTGTTTTCCAGAATTTACCTAAAAACTGTGGAAACAGGATTATGCTGTTTTTATTATTTTTTGTAAACTATACTGTTATAAAAAATATATAAAGTGAAAATAATATAAGCCTTTATGGATACAGGTATAAATATAAATATAAAGACAAATAAGGAAAAGGTTAATTAACTTTTGTGTAATTAGTTTTTTTCTCGTAGACCAAAAAGGCTACGGGCCTTTCACTTGAGGAAATAGTCGAGGTTCCACTTTTTTGTGTGATGGTCCTGTACGTTTGTTTACCGGGTGTTGCTAGATGCACCAGCACCATTACTTGTGCACCTAATAATTTAAGTGAAGTGACAAAAATGTCCTTCACTTAAATTTTAAAAGTCAGGTTCCCTCGTTCAATCCATACAACGCCACTGCAATGAAGCTTCTTCCTCCTCCATCTGTGTGTTTTCTCTGTCGTGCCACCGCCGTCCTGAGCCTCCATTGCCTCTTTCAGGTCATCTCCACCACTATTGTGTTGTTTCTATCGTAGAGGTAAGGTTTTTTTCGTTTCCGTCATGCTTATATGTCGTGTTTTAAATCCGTATAAGGCATACGGATTTGTGAGTTATACAGGTTATACAATCCATATGAGTTATATGGATACAGATTACATAATCCGTATGTTTTATTTTTTATTTATTAATATATTAATTTTATTTTTGTTTTTAATAGTTAATGTTTTTTTATTTATAAATATATTATTTTGATTTTTGTTTTTAAATATCTATGTTTTATTAAATACAAATATATTCTTTTGATTTTTGTTTTTAAATAGTTATTGTTAATTTTTTGAATAAAAATAGATTATTTTGAATTATGTTTTTAAATAGTTATTGTTAATTTAATCATAAATATATTAATTTTTTTAAATAGCTATTTTTTTTATAAATATATTATTGTGATTTTTGTTTTGAAATAGTTGTTTTTTATTAATTATAAATATATTATTTAGAATTTGTTTTTGAAATAGTTATTTTTTAATTAAAAATATATTATTTTGAATTATGTTTTTAAATAGATATTGTTTTTTTAATTAAAATATATTATTTTGAATTGTGTTTTTAAATAGTTATTGTTTTTTTAATTATAAATATATTATTTATAATGTTGTTTTTAAATACTTAATATATTTTAATAAAAATATATTATTTTCATTTTTGTTTTGAAATAATTATTGTTTATTTTTTAATTATAAATATATTTATAATTATTATATATTATTATTTTTTGTAAAAAAAAATAGGCAAGGAGACATATTTTTTGCTATTTTATTTAATTAATTAATTATAGTGTTTTTTAAAGTTGGTTTTTAATAAAGAAGTTATTTTGATTACATAAAATTAATTAAAATATATTTTGAAAATATATATATAAATAATTTTATTTATTTATGAATTATTAAATAGTAATTGATTGAAGTATTGTTTGATTTTTGACATAAACTGTTATGATGGTTTAAATGTGTAGATTATGGTTAGAACTAGAGGTTTGGATTGGACTTTAGGCAGAGTTATAGGAAGAACCTTGGGGAGAAAAGATAATTGTGATTCAGATGAAGCTTCTCAGTGATAAAGGTCCACAACATTTACACATAGGCAACAGGAAGCTGCCCTTGTTGTTAAGGATGTTCATCACGTGGATGACACAGCTGACGTAGTCTTTTGTGTAAGATAACTTTAAAAATATGTTCAACCACATGTGTACTTGTCTCAAAAGATGCATTAATTTTAGTGTGTTGTACTATGATCATGTTGTTCATAACTTTCCAAACACTACATAAGTCTCCAAGGTTATTCTATAATAATCTTTTTAAAACCAAATGAGCATATTCAACCCTGCAAATACATGCAAAAAATATAAAAATACAAGTATTTTTATCCATTAAGTCCTAAACCCTAATAAAAAATTATCATTTTCATATCAGTTTGTTGTTGTGTTTCCTAAGTACATCACCTTATTCGTTCAGGCTTTAACAAATTTTTTTTTGTGGAAAATTATCCATATTTGGTTGACATAGTCAACATACATTGGTCATGGTGAACAAACAATTTCAAACTTCTTAAGACAATCGTCGAACTAATCCTCAGAAGGACAATCAACCAAATCCTTCCAGACATTCATCACATAATCCCATGCATTTTTTTTACCAACCAGGGATTTACACTTTGCCATGACATTTTTGTCAATGTGAAACCTACACAACAAGTTGGTACACTCAAGGAATATAGTTTTCATTGCATTCATCAATGCTAGATCTTTATCGGTAACAATAACTCCAAGGATGACATCATGTCTTAGAAAAAGACCTCGAAACCGTTATAAAGCTCAGGCCACATTATTTAGATGTTCTCCCTCCAAATAGAAAAAATCAGTAGAGAATGTCATCCCTATTGGTGTCACACTAACAAAATCAAGTAATGAGAGACTGTACCTATTTGTTTTGTAGGTATTATCTATAAAAAATATCAAATTATAGACATTGCATAACTTCACTGCATCAGGATGACATCAAAAGATATCACGTACAATATCTTCATCCTTTAATCTATATCAATGAATATACTAATCTCGTTCAAGAAGTTTTATTAGTTGTTGCATTTAAATATCATTGTTTCTTGTGGAAGAACGATATACACTTTTTGCATTGTATATTTGTTTGATTGTTGTATAACTATTGAAATTGTGTTCCTTCAATTTTAGCAGAATATTTATTGGTTTCACCATTGACCTTGTCATATCAGCAATAATTATTTTTTCATTCTTAATCAATAGACCAACGTATGAATGTCCAACTAATGACTTTGTCATTTTATGATTGTGACTCCCACACATTAACTTTACTATCCACCCTTGATCTCTAACCACTAGTTTCCCATGAAATTTAAAGGGACACCCACATTTTCTACTATCAATATCTCTTTTTACAAAATCTTGCTTCCTAAACCTATATTGACCATTAATTTCACAACCAATTAAGACAAATGAAGTCCTTCCTCTTATATTAGTGTTTGTGTCTGACCTCATAATCATCACCACAAATCCAATTTCATAAGCAACAAATCGAGCCCAATGCAGAACAACATCTCGGATAGTAAACACCTACAATGCGATCCACATAAATTTAGTCTTCAAGGAACATTCATTTAATTACTTTAATAACAATAAATCATATTAATACATGATAAGTATTGAATACTTCTGAACTATCGACTTGTTCTTCATTTACACCAACTTTTTCTTCATTTTGTTCATTCATATCAACTTCTTTGAACATTATACTGACATACATTTATTGATCTTCGTCCATCTTAACAAGACATTCAAAAATTTCAATTACAGACAAATAACCCCTAACCGCACCATACATATATTATCACACAAAATCTTAGCTAATTTTGTACTGCATATAATATTATAAAACATTAAAATTGATAACCCTATGTATTAAACACCAATAACATCAACTTTTTCGACTTAAAATTGATAACCATATAACAGATAAAAAAAATTATAACATAACCATATGTACTAAAATAAATTATATTATTCAACTTAATTATAATTCATGAAATTATAATCACAAAAAACAGTCAATTTTATACCACAACAACTGAAATAAATTATACATAAATTATAAGTATAAATTATTTTACAATCAATACCATTTTAAAAATATAAAAACATTTACTTACAAATTAATTATCAAATTACACTTATTTAAAATAAACAAATAATTTTTTTACACATTAATTTTTATAACAATCATATTAATATATTTATAATTTAATAAAAAAATTTAAAAAATATTTCTTTTAATTAAAAATAATATTATAAATCCGTATAGGTCATACGGATTAACCAATCCATATGAGTTATACAGATTATAATCTGTATAACTCATACGATTGACCAATCCGTAAATTATATAAAACTTATGGATTAATGAATTCATAAGTTTTATATAACTTACGGATTCTTTAATCCATATTTTACGCAAAAAAAAAAAAAATAACGCTAACATATCTCTGACGTACTTTCATTAACAACCAAATCAACCACCACCACAACCACCACCGACGTACCTCTATAACACTTTCACCTCGACCGAAGCGGCACCATGCACCTCTCATGGCAATGAAAAAATCATAAGAAACCGAGAAAATGAATGAATGAATGTGTTACCATAAAAAAAACTTAAAAGGAAGAAGAAACCATATACGGGTATTTTTGGAATTAAATTTTATTGCTAGTGTAGAAGCAATATGGTTGGTGCACTTAGCAACACCCTTCTTTAACTAGTATTTACATTCCCAGCCCACTACTCTATATGAATGCCATGGATCTTCTTTTTACAATTTGGGGTTGCTATTTCCACTTCCTCTTATTATTAATACACTCCCTCTTGCAATTTCCCCCTCAAATACGCTAGATATTATTAATTAATCTTTTCAAGTATTATGCACTCCCATCTTTTCTAATTCTTTTGGCATCATCTTCAATTAGTGATTTTGCATGATCTTTATAGAGAAGGCTCAAGTGTGGCATGTAAGTTGCATGATCATCACAACATTGCTACACAAATCATTAACATTTGCAAACTCAAGAAAGAGTTTCTCTAATATGGAATGGGAAAATGAATAGAAGTAACAAATTGAATCGACCTATAATTGAAGTGGTTGTAGGCGTGTAGCAATATGCATTAGTTTGGGGAAGAAAATAAACACATAGGTTGAAGAAGGTGCCGGTGAAAACACATAAGTGGCATTCATGAAATTGAAACCAACGAAGTATTCTTTCTTTTCAAACGAGTACAACACTAAAGAACATTTACCCTAATGAAAAGAAAAAAACATGGGAGGTAACCACCACCTATTCAACACAATTTAGTGCAATCACATTTGTAGTTTTGGTTGAATTCGACCCACCATCCATTTAACATGGTTTAGGGGAATCACACAAACCAAGGAGCTCTAAATCAAATAAGAAGAATGAAAGAGAATAAGTTTGTTGAATGACATGAAGAAGAAGAATAAACTTCTATATATTTAATACTTAGAGTTGTTATCTTCATTAACTTTACATGCAACGGTAAAAAATCATATTTTCACTGTCAATTTATTCCAAAATATTATGCATTAATGTGAAACACCTTGGGCATGTGTGAATTTATCACATATTCGAATGATGTGTCATTGTACACTCACGTTAAAAGAAAATAATGTTGACTCAATAACAAAACTAATTTATTATAATATTTACATTTTTGTGGAATAAATTGATGAGTTCCAAAATCCAGAAACTAGAAATTGATAATATGTACATCTTTCAAGGATTAAATAAATAATTCATCTTATATTTTTTAAGAGACAATCATGTTTAAATTTAATAAGATTATGATGTGTAACAATTTTTTTGTCCAAATATTTTTAAATAGTTACATATATAAAGGTTGAACTAGAAATAATTTTATAAACTTGAACAATAAGTCAATTTGTTTAAACATATTTATTAAAATAAACACTTATTTAATAAAATAAGCAACTTTATGTTTTTTTAGCGTACTTGTGTACTTTGTTTTTATTTAAAAAAATTAAAGTTCTGTTTATTTTAAGAAACAAATCATATATGTTTTTTTTTTAAATATATTTATTTAAAATATTTTTTAAAGACTCACCTAATATCATATTAATTTTTTTTTATCCACGAGAATAAAAGAATAACAAAAATTTTGCATTATAAAAATCATATTAGTTATTGTACTTGATGGTTGATTATAAAATGTCTAAATTTATTAAAATAAGATTATAAAATATCTAAAAAATAAATAAGATATTTATTTCATTACATTCCAATCAACGTCATTTAATTTTGTTATCGTCTTCCACATCAACGCAGATGCAGCCCAAAAAGAAAACAAGAAAAGAAGAGGGGAACTTTCCGGTGAAAAAGAAAAATAGAAAGCGAATGAAGGAAGAGACGAGGAAAGGAGGGAGAGAAGAAAACTTCGTGTGCATCATGACAACCGTTAAGTTACGCGTAACAATGCATGACGTGGCATCATCCTAGCCCTCGGATCATTCATCAATCCAAAACTCCATCAAATTTCCCCACTTGCCATTCTTTTCCGTTCTTCTCTTCCATTCATTCGCATCTCATTCTGAATCTTGCGCCGTTTCCCTCTCCCACTCGCCAGGTACGTCATGTCGTTTTTGCTTCCCCGTTGTTGCGTCGATACGACTTGTCGTTTAGCACGTTCATGTTCATGTTCGGTTCGTGTGTGTTGCAGTGAGGTGATTTGATTTGATTTGTGAGTGCTGCGGATTTTTTTTTTTCCATTTCCAGCACAATTGATTCGTCGGTACAACTTGTCGTTTAGCACGTTCATGTTCATGTTTGATTCGTGTGTTGCATTGGTTTGATAGTGTTGCGGAATTTTTTAGAAGTGTGAATGTTCGTTCATGCATGAGCGGCTCTTAAAGTTGCCTTGCGGATTCGATTGCGATATATTGAGACTGCGATGGCCTCAGCCGTCGTGAATTTCTTGAACGCGACGTTGGATTGGGTGACGTTTGCGTCGGATGGTCCTTCTGCGCGAGCTGTAGTTTTCGGAGTCCATATCGGTGGTATTTTTTCATTTCCTCGACTCAAACTTGCTCTTTTTTTCTTTTTGAATGGATGATTATGAATGTAATTGAATTGATTAGTTGATTGTTAATTGATTGATTTTTCTCCATTTGTTTTGCCTTGTGTTTTGAAGGACATTTGTTTATCGAAGTGTTTTTGCTAGTTGTCATACTTTTCTTGCTTTCACAGAAAAGTTACAAGCCTCCTAAAAGGCCTTTAACAAATAAGGTTAGTTCAACAATACTTTTTATCTCGCTGTTTGTGTGTGTGTGGGCATTTATTTATTTATATTTTCAGGTTTTTAGTTATTTTTTGAATGTGATGTAGAGCTGGTGCATGGATTGTGTAAACTTTTATGTGAAAATAAAGTTGACATTTCTTTAATTATCAATTGTTTTTATTTTTTTTTCCTGATACAATGACTTTTATTTTCCTATTTCATCAAATGTAAGCAGACTTCACCTTTAATTTGCATGCGATGTTGTTATGAGTTTATTGCCCAGCTGAATATTGGTTTCTATTTGGATTTTAGAATTTATTCTAACTCTTTGATGTAAACTAGTGTTGGATTGGACATTCAGTTATTATGGTTTTTAGTTGTTCTAGGGGCCTGACATGGGGTAATCTCTTATTATTCTTTATGAGGATTTGAAACTTGCAAGGCTGATTAATCTTTGGAGTTCCTATAGATGAAAAATATGCTCTTTTGATATGGACTTTAGCTATGCTTATTTGCTGAGCATATGCTTTTTTTTCCTGATGCTTACTTGGAACTACTCTAATATTTATGTTCTCTTTTCATTTGCCTTCAAATCAATTTGGGATGATTTCAGTTTGTGAAGTTTGGAACTAATCACTGGCTCTCCGTGGCTGTATAATAGCAGCTCTCTTTATGATGTATTTGGAATTGCTATTTGGGTGATTGTTTATTCTGTTATATTTTTAGAAACATATCTCCGAATGGATTCATAGAAGATCGTATGTGACGCAATCTTTATGTCTATACTGAAATTCTATCATAGGAGGCTTATGCTTTTGTAATTGGTATCATGTTGGTAGCTTTGCTGGCAATATTGAGTTGTTCTATGTATTTCTGGAATGTAGCTAAGATAGTAATTTTTTTAAGATCTTGAATACTTGATATGAGGATTGAGTTAATTATTGTTTTTTTAAAGAATAACTAACTTGTGTGCTCAACTTGTAAGTTGTAACTCACTGTCTTCTCTCTCTCTCTCTATCTATCTGTCTATATTAGCAATTTGTTTTTTCTGTCTGTCAGCAGCCACTGCTTAAAATATCAAATTCTATCAAGATATGTTTTCAAAATTCAAATTTACCAGTCTCTTTCTGTATTTAATTTATTATAACTAGAATTTTCCATGTAGATTTTTTTTCCGATTATTGTGTAGAATCTCTAAAGTTACTGTTATTTTTCAAAAGGACATAATTACCGTATTCTTTTAAAGGAAAACTTATGACTTAAATCTGTAAGCATAATGTTCCATGCTAATTCTTGTACAATGCGATCTGAGATTCATCATATTATTGTATTTTGTCAATTTTTAAATTTTATGCTTAATATCTGCAGGAAATTGATGAGTTATGTGACGAATGGGTTCCAGAACCCCTTATTCCTTCTCTTAATAAAGAGTTGCAGTATGAACCACCAGTGCTGGAGAGGTGATTTCTTTTTCTTTTGTTGTAGCAACCTTGTTTGTTTTTTTACTTTTAATATCTTAAACATTTTGTTGATGAAATCCTGAAGCTATCATGTTTTATTCTTGTCAACTTCACTGCTATTGGTTACATTTTCTTGACTTGGATTTATGAAATTTTTTGAGAGAGAGCTCTAGTGCTTTGGTAAGCTTTCCACCTTGGTATGGTGGTGTTGGTTGTTTATTTTTTTATTATTTGATTTTTTATAATTGTCTTGGGTTATAGCAGCAGAAACAACCTCTCTGCTCAGTTCACTGGTTTAAGGTTGCGACAGACCCTACCAAAACACACTATAATGGGAGCCTTGTGCACTGGATAACCCTCTAGGTTTATAAAATTCTTGCCTTTTATTTTGATAAAAGGATTGTAAATTAACAAGTACTCCCCTGACCCCTATGATTAAGTGAGATTTCAGATATCCCTTCTACTTGTCAAAGTCGAATATAAAATAATGTGATTTTTTATGCAGTGCTGCTGGGCCACATACCATAATTAATGGCAAAGAAGTTGTCAATTTTGCTTCAGCAAACTATCTTGGGTTTATAGGTCATCCAAAGCTACTTGTAAGGAAATGATCTCCATATTCATAATAAATTCCTTTTTTGGGGCATTGGGTTGATGTAGTTAATTTATATTTACTTTTTCTTATAGGACTCATGTTCTTCTGCTTTAGCGAAATACGGTGTTGGTTCTTGTGGTCCCCGTGGATTTTATGGGACAATTGGTAGGACTCAATCTTAAAGTTTGTTTCTGAGTAAATGCTTGTATGCTTATGATAATTTTCTTTTTCCCAGATGTCCACCTTGACTGTGAAGCAAGAATAGCAAAATTTTTAGGAACCCCTGAATCAATTCTGTACTCTTATGGACTTTCCACCATGTTCAGTGCAATTCCCGCTTTCTCTAAAAAAGGAGATGTAATTGTGGCGTAAGTATGCCTAAGTTTGTCTTTGAATATCTTCTTTGTAATATTCAGTTTTTCATCTGTTTTTTTACCTCATGACATTTATTTATGCTTTTAGTGGGCATTTCCATCACAAATAAAATTATTTTCTTTGGTTTTGTCTCATTGCTTTTGCTTCTATATTAGAATGGTATAAAGAACAAACTGAGTCACTTCTCCGTTCAGTTACTCACTTGATACCAGCTGATCAATGGAGGCTGTGTTAATGTTAATTCTGATGTTCTGTAAGTTTTTATGTTTTACAGGGATGAGGGAGTCCACTGGGGAATACAGAATGGCCTTTATCTTTCTAGAAGCACAGTGGTGTATTTTAAGCACAATGACATGGATTCTTTAAGAGAAACTTTAGAGAACATTACTGCCAAATATAAGAAGGCCAAGAATTTGAGGCGTTATATTGTTATTGAAGCTGTCTACCAGGTAAATCCTGTCTATCATGTGAATGATAGATCAGCTTTACACTTCTACATTGTGTTTTCAAAGAAGTTCTCACATCATAACCCTTAGCTTCAAAACAAGCAGCTGTTTGAATTGCATGCTGCTTCTTGCAACCAGTGATATTGGTAATTTTTTCTGTATGAACTGCCAGTGCTGCTGAGATAGTAGGGCAATCAACAAATGCAAATTGAAGATAATTATGAAGGATTGAAATAAACTTCCAGCCTTAAAGAGTTACAGTCCTATGGTTTGTTTTATATTATTATCCAATGAACTTGTAATTATTTGGGCTTTCAAAAGAACACAAATCTATATGCTTGAAACTACTTATAAATCTGGCACATGCTTTAATGTATGCACTTTTGTGCCTTTATAACATATAAATAGGAAAGTGTAAATAACCAACTCTCCTTAAAACGAAAGCTGTTAGGCAAAGACATGTGATCAATTTTATATCTCTAACACACTTCTTCGTAGAGCCCCATGGGCTTAAAGTCTGTACAATGCATATGCCTTCTGTACCTTATTCTAAAATTTGATTTCATTTTTAAAAAAATGGGGAACATGATTGATGAAGGCATCATGGCCAACTCTTCTAAAACTTAACGCTGTTCAGGTAAATGCTAGTGATTGGTTCTCGAGAGAAATAATCTTATAATTGTTGCCAACCAACCTTTTGCAATTTTTTCATTTATTTTCTAAATTTTTGGTTGTTCACATTATTCTTATAAGAGCCAAAATGGCGTTGCAAATAAACAAAAATGTGTGTTGGCAGTGTTGCTGTTAGACTTATATGATATCAGTGTCTGTTGTAATGCCATTCATTTGAAAACTATGTTTGCTTGCCTTTGTTTTCTTAATCATTTTGAATTGTAATATTGTTGGAAAACTGCCTTAGTTGCAATCACCCCTAGCCTGTCTTGATTGCAGCTTCTTTAGGCTGCATGACAGCCTCAAGCACCTTCATTGTACTGGGTGTGAGTGGTGTGTTTTATCCCACATTGCCTAGTAATATGGCCTAAGCACTTAGTTATAAGGCTTGGATAGTCCTCACCTTACAAGCTGGTTTTGTGGGATTAAGTAAGGCCTTAAGCCCAACTTCTAAGAGTAATTTTTTCTGTACTTTCCATACTAACATCTGTCTACACTTACATGCCTTGCCTACATGAAAACAATTGTTTGAGTGCTTGACTGATACCTGGTTATCTTTTTCCCTGTAATATTTTCAGAATTCTGGGGAAATAGCACCCTTGGACGAGATCATTAAATTGAAGGAAAAATATCGCTTTCGTGTTTTGCTAGATGAGAGCAACTCATTGGGTGTGCTTGGAAGTTCTGGAAGAGGTCTCACTGAATACTGTGGAGTTCCAGTATGTATTGGATTTATTTGTTTTGAGAGTGTGCATGTGCTCACCCTAGATGCATGCGTGCATATATTCAAAATTATATTGCTATTTGTGATTTATGGTTACATGCTACAGGTTGAGAAGATAGACATTATAACTGCTTCTATGGGACATGCATTAGCCACAGAAGGAGGATTCTGCACTGGAAGTACAAGAGTTATAGATCACCAAGTATGAAAGTGTCATATGTGATGTATAACTAATAACCATATACAAGTAATGTGTTAGGTTTCTTAGTATACTGAAAACAAAAAACTGAAATCTGTAAATGTGGAAATTAAGAATTTATTCTCAAGGAAAATTTCTGTTTTATTTGCTTTTCATCATTTATTCCTGAATTTATAGGCGTGAACTGTAGTGTAAAAGTTGCATGATGGAGAGGTGTGCTGTCACTAATTTATTGTTTGATGATGACAATTGTTTCCCATCCACGTTTCATGCTCTAATATCTCTGTTTTCAACCTTGGCAGCGATTGAGTAGCTCTGGTTATGTCTTTTCTGCTTCTTTGCCCCCATATCTTGCAAGTGCTGCAATTACAGCTATTGATGTCCTGGAGGAAAATCCCAATCTGATAAAAAAGCTGAAGAAAAATATTGCTTTTTTAAGAAAAGGTGGGCTTTGATTTCACTGCTGGTTTCCCAAGCGTAATTGTAGTGTCTATTTGGCTTGTGTACAATACCTAACAGTTTGAATATTGCTATTTATTTGCATTTGTTTTCCACCCATGAAAACAAAGATTTTATATAGTTGCTTTGGTTAAGCACTATGATTATTTTATTTATATAAATTGGCCACTGCAGGATTGTCAAAAATACCAGGCATCACAATTACAAGTAATCCAGAGTCACCTATTGTTTATTTGAGATTAGAGAAATCAAGAGGTTCCATGAAAGATGACCTGCATCTGCTTGAAAATATCGCGGAACGGGTAAGGAATGATGCTTGGTAATGTTTTTAATTTGTTGCTTTCAATTTTGATCATACTTAATGTTGTGTATTTGCAGGTTTTGAAAGAAGAATCTGTATTTGTGGTTGTTTCCAAAAGATCAACATTGGACAAATGCCGTTTGCCTGTGGGAATTAGATTGTTTGTTTCTGCTGGGCATTCAGAGTCTGATCTGCTCAAGGCATCTGAATCATTGAAAAAGGTTGTAGCATCAGTCCTGGGTGGTCAGAATTGAACGCTCTACATCTTTCTTTTTCATCTAATGTACCAAAACATAAGTTCGATTCCATGTGTTTAGGTGAGCAATTTTGAAATCCAGGCGATAGAGAAAGTCCCGTAGTTCTTAATTTGTGTAGTATTTTATGTTCCAGTTTAGGGTAACAGTATTTTGTGCGTGTTGCTCATTGGTTGTCTAAAGTAGTAGAATAAGGATTTATTGTTTCTTGTCATGAGTTGGGGAATATACCTATGAATTACATTCCGATATCAAAAGTATCAATGTTACATTTTTCATTCATTAGCCATTCAACAATAAAGCCGGCGAAGGTCCTTACCAGTTACCATTGTTTGAATACGTAGTCAAAGTTTTCCTTTTATATTTAAACTTGTCTTATTCGTTCCAATCCAATCCAATCTCCTTATATTTCTAATTGCACTTACCCACCAATTTAAACCTATTAATTATTAAGATTGTGAGGCTATAAAAATTTGAAACTTTTCAAGATTTACCTTTTGTTGAAAATGAGTATATTGGCAACTTTACCTATTAAGAGTATGTCAACGAATTCAAAGTTATAACAAAGCTAATAAAATGTCATAACTGAACATATGAAATTTCTAACGATTTGAGTCAAGGAGAACTTGTGAGTTGAATGTTTGGGATGGTGTTGCTAATACTTCATCGGGCACAGCTTTATATAACTAGTGCACTGTTCTGCCATCTTTTATTAATTGAACCCACTCTAACAATAAGAACAATTATTCTGGATATATAGCAAATAGAGAATCAGAAATTGTTAGAAAGAATAATCTCTGATCAATGGGTTCAGAAGTACTGCACGCAAGGGGAAGAAAAAAAAAACATTCTGACTTTTTAGCAGTGAAGTAGAAACTTGTTTCTCAATTTCCGCAGAAAATTTAAAGTCTCACGTAAATTACATAATGGCATGTTCAAGGGAAGGTTTATTTTTAACTAATTTTCTAACTAGAATGTGGTCAACACAAACTCGCAACGAAGAAAAGGTAATTAGATGGATTTTGCTCAATTTTTTTCAAACATCACTGGTGTTAAGATTTCTCATTGTTTTTCTATTCTTTTGCATTAGTTCCTCTAACAAAGAAATTTTCATGGCTTTGTTTTTCCACCGAATGAAATTATGCTTCGTTCAGGAAGAAGTTCTTTGAAGAGTGTGTGGAAACTTGCAAATGGATATAGGGTTAAAGTAAAATCCTTAACAAACATGCTGTAGGACTGGGCTTCTAATTAATGACCAAGAATAACTTTTAGAAGGCCTTATCTTGAAGGTCTTACGGCACTAAAAACACAGAAAACATAAACCCTTTCTTGGATTGTTAAGTACATCAACTTAATATAATGATGAATAGAATCACCTAACCTGTAGTTTAAAGTAACTGCACGACCTGCAATTTATGAGTATAAGGAAGCACATTGTCAAATTTAAAGAGATTCAGTTGTGTGATTACTCATTACTCTAATGGGTGGGAGCTAGCCTCGTTAACCCAAGCAGCAACTTAATATCATGAGAAAATAATTTCAGAACATGGGCATGCATTTGACTGATAGTGACCAATGGACAGCAAACTTAAGGAGGTAAGGACTTCAATGATTTCTTGATCACATCTTGTGCAGAGAGACCATATAAATGGTGTTCAGCTCCAAAATGACTGAGAGAAGGAACAAGGAAAGTTAGTGGAGCTTCATGTTTCGTTAGCTTCTAATTAGTATACTAAGGAAGTCTAGCTCAGTTGATTGAGCAGAATAAGTGAATTATTGTAAATCCTCCTGTACCTGTCTTCGATTCCTATGGATAAAAAAAAAGTTTCTAGTTAGTATAGTAATGCATGATTAAGAGTCATACACGTGATTAAGGTAGGGATTTTTCTGGGTTTTGACTGGTTATTCCATAGACATAGTTGTGAGACTAACCATCAACACATCAATGACATCATATTACAATTAAAGTTCTTATGGGATTATAGTTCACTTCCGGCCACTACGACCAATCATTGTTGGTTAAGGTAGGTAGGAGTTGATAAAACATGGTAGGTACTCCGTATTCCCTTGGCTCCTCAAGGCTCACATGCCAACACGTAGATATTGCCATCGGTTCTATCACTAGCTAATTTCCTTTCGGGTATGATTAATAGCAAATACTATAGTCTCAGGACATACTTTTTGTTTCCTAAATTATTTCTTAAATACGTTCAATTCTTAGTGCTGTGCCGTGGTTCCTAGAAAGTCATACTTAGTGAACCTCACGATGTTTAATTTAATTAAATGCACCACACAACAAAGATTGGTTGAAAGATGTTTGTCATATCATTGTGGAATTAAGATTATTTTAATGAGGTTATGAAGATTATGTTGAGCGAGAGGGGTGAATCCTTAAGAGGACTATAGTTTATGATTATTGCGAGTTAGCGTGGCACACACACCCTTGTATGTTGACTTAAAACTTAAAGATTTGGTGACACGTAAATATGTTTTGATAATATTGTTTTATATCGCTAGTCAAATGCCAGAAACTCACTAAACTAAATGCTATTATTGGTTGCATTTTCAAAGTTTCGTTGTTAGAGCCAAATCTTGTCAACAACAACAAAAGAAAAAATGCTTATCACTTAGAAAAGGGCTTCATGAATTGCCGAATCATCTGTAACAGGAAATTGCTCCATACAAATATAACCCTTTCAGGATTCTTCTTGTAATTTTTTTAATCAATAAGGATAATAAGGATTCTTCGTGGCTTTATTAATAGCCACGATGTGAATGAAACACTTTTCCTGCTTGTAACATTTTTTGTCATAACTCCGCTTATGATTTCATAGTCAGTCCCAAACCTGTCTCAACCCTGGGTAAAGGAGGAAGGTTTGTGTTAGGCCCTCAACGACCAACATAAAATTCATCAATATAATGAACATGGATCACTCACGAAGCCACGATAGATTTTTGGATATTTTTAGTCAAGTTAAAAAGGAGATCAAAGAGACCAAAGAAGAACATTAGAGAAAACCGATAAGAAAGATTTCATTGTAAATAATATCTATGAAAATTTGCTCTTGTTGCATAACATTTTTCATCATGGTGCCGCTTTGCAATTAGAATGTTTGTAGAAAGTTGAAAGAAAAAGCCAGAAAGTGTAATATACTACATCAGATTACATAGTTAGTTATTTACATATGAAAGGAAATGTTTTCTTCTGAAAAGCAAAACTAGGTGCTTAGCCACCAAAGAAGAAAACTATGTTCTAAGAGCTAAGAATAGAAAAGAAGAGACAAAAAAAAAAAAAACTGTTATGACTAGTTAGTCAGTGTTAAACTCTCCACATTTGACAATAAAGTCAGCCATGTATATGAACTTCTTTCGGTGTGTTTTCTACATTCAATATACGACTGATTCATTAAGCCCCTATGGCAGCCGAATATGCTTCTCAGATGAAGGTGATGTATGTGCAGCAAAGCCATACCATACCCATGTTTGAATGGACCTAGATCCTCTCCAGTTACCGCACTATGTTTTGAGGAGAAAGAAAAAGGGTCCAAGAGAGATCAAAGGGTATTTGAGCAAGGAGAAATAAGGTTAATTCCCTGAGACAAGACAACCACATTGAATTATGCCTCCTTTGCTATGAGCTATGACACTGTGTTTTGAGACTTTTCTGAACCATCCAAGACTATTTCAAATAGATCAGCCTCATCAAAATCTAAGATTTGAGTATTATTCCCATTGGGGATGTTTCCTTTGTTTGCGGATCGATTAAGCCACTGAGAATCAATCCTTCCCATGGAGAAGAGCTCCTTGCTGTCATCATAACCAAGGGTAGCACCAGGGGAATTCACAAGTGGGGCTATGAAGCATGGATTTGGTGTTCTTTGTGCATTTGCAGGTGCATATTTGAATGCACTTTGTCCAAAATTAACCAAAACCTGAATGTCTATATTTGCAGCCAAAGTTGGACAGAGTGGAGTGCCAAATTCCTCTGACTGACAGTGAATGACATGCACCAACTCTGAGTCCAATGTGAAGAAAACCTTTTTCTGCCTTGGATCAAACCCGCAACCAATTACCCTATCAGTTCCTACCCATTGTGCCTTCTCAGACTCCATTACAAGTTTCATTCCTGTATCCAAGTTTCACAATTTAGATGTGTCAAAAGGAACATGAATAAATCAGCAAAAATATTGAACTATATATGTAGAAGTGAGTGGTTTTTTTTTTTATATGTAAGAATCGAAGACAGTACTAGGGGGTTTACTATACTCACACCATGCTCAACTAATTGAGCTAGACCTCCTTGGTACAAGTGAGTGAATTTATCATAAACACAATAACTAAAAGAATAACCAATAAAAAAACTCAAGATATATTAAAATAATAAAAAAAAACAATGAAAGCCCTGCAGAAGTTATTTGAATATTATCTTTATCTTTTGATTGGTTGTAAAATTGTTATGTGGAAAGATGAACATACAAATTAAAATCAGACAAAACTTAAAATGCAGCTCCTTGTATGCTTATGATACTGTTTTTCAATTAGAATTAGGGCTCCACTTTAATCCACATAATAAAGGTTTGTTTTGAATATTAGCATAAGTTATCAAGGTAAAACTCAAATTCTAACAGGAGAACAACACTAAAATCACTTAAAAAAAAGCACTTAAATTTTGTCCATTAAAATCATTACTATAACACAACTATAACTGGTCTAGTCTGCTCTAAGTACGACATTGTAGTTATATTGTGGAATGTGGACTGTTAAAACATTTCATGTGGGCCTTTGATGTAGATGTTTTAGGTGAGAATTAGAAATGTGTCTTTAATTGGGTCAAGCTGTTCTGTTTCTAAAACATAAGCACAAAGCCAAAACTTTAAGAGTTATGACTCATTAATTTTGAATTTGTACTGCACTTATCACTACCCCACCTAATGAATAATGACCCTATCCTCTTGTCTACAAATTTAGGACCTATAGGAAATGTAATGGCCTTGAAGCCTTTCTTTGCTCAAATGGTAAATAAAAAAGAACATGTCAAGCAATAAAACAAGGGTAGGTAATTCAGTTACCTTCAAGAAAGACAGAACCACTGGAATTGAATCCAATGCTCCGAAGGTAGCTACCTGGAACTCTCAAAGGAACACCCCCTCCAGCTGTTAACCCCAATGAGAACATCACAGATCCACCACTCTTTCCACCACCCTCTTTCTGTCCAAGTTTCATTTCTTCAACACTGTCCAATTCACCTGTTCCATTTGAACCATCTTCAATGAGGAGTTTTGTCTTCTCACCTTCTCTCTTCGCGACAACTGATTCATGATCATCATCGACACAAGAACACAAGATGGTGATTTCAAAATAGGCCTCTTGTGGGAAGGCATAGTTCCCCAAAGGAGGGCCAGGAAGTGGCAGAGCAGTCCTAATGACAGAAGCAACAGTCATATTGGAAAAGTTGTTTGTGTGAAGAACATTTTTAAATTTCAACCCAGGATTGAGCCTAATCTTCTGCATATATTCAGCTGATCCATTACACACTTCCCAGCTTATCTCAGCCTCAGTTTCCCTTCCATATTCACCAGCAGCACATGCTCCTAAAAGGGTTGAGGTTGATCTCTTTGAAGGAGATGGCATGTTGCTCTTGTAGTTAGTAAAAGCAAATCTAGACCAACCATTTTCCACAGCATCAACAAGAAGGTAGGGATGATCATCCCAATTAAACAAATGTCCTCTTCTAGAGACACCATTATGAAACACATAAAAGTTGCCTTTGTTTTTGTTTTTGTGATCAGCAAATTGGTGATAGATTGTTGGTTGTTGATGAAGTCTTGCAATTCCTGCTTGGAGGCTCTCCATTCTGGCCAAACTATTGGGTTGGACAAAGTTTCTGTGCTCTTTCTTGTGGTGACACAAACGCCATATAAAAACCATCAAAAGGGTTGAAACACATCCCAAGGATGCTGCCACCACCGCAACATGTATCACTTGACCCATCTATGATCTTTTAAAAGAAAAAAATATGCTTTATCTCCTTTTCAATTTCTTATGCATAGATTATTGTTCTAGCAATGAAGGGTGTGGTTTGGACTTTGGAGGAGTAATGGTAAAGGAATGAAGGAGAGGAGAAAATGATCAGGGGGCAATGGGGTATGGTGAGCATTGACTAAGACTTGTTCAATCAAAGCATGCAATAAGAGGTGATATGTCATGTACTTAAGTTATGTTATCAAACAAAAAAGGTGAAGTGTCACATAAGGTTGAGTTTTCCTTGGAGTATGAATTCTTTGTCAGTATCTTTTAATTTAATTTTATTGGAACCGACAAATACTTCTCATTTGAGAGCAAACGCGTTTGTTGATTTAGTATTTTGTTTTGTTTAGTTTTCAAAGGAGAGTGAGAGAGAGAGAAAAAAAAAACTAACATGGGCTGCATTGCATGAGTTGTTGTGCTTTCCATTTCATGCACTTCCTTCACTAGTGGTGGCCAAATTGTCATCAGTAGAAATGATTTTCCACTAATCATATTATAAACAAAATTAATACTATATGTGATGCTTTGTAGATAATCTTGCTATTGGCATTACGTTTCATTACAATCTTTCTCTATCTGATTCAGTGCAAAGTTCCAAATGCAAAATGGGTGCTTTTACGGAACTCTGATTTTGGGTTCTCTCATTATCTACACCCTCTATAAAAGTATAAAAAAAAACAATTAAGGTGTGAAAGTTCACAATTGGCAATGGCACTTTGGAATAATAACACTATGACAGACATAAACTGATAAAAGGAAGAATAAATAAATAAATAAACTAAAGTTTTGTATTTGGAAAGTAGTTGTACCATTTTTTTGAAATAAATAATTTTTTTTGAGTTTAATAAGTATTAGTACTGTTTACTCATTTTTATTTTTAATAAATGTTGATCAATATTCTAGAAACACTAGCTAAAGAATTAATAAACGATTTTTTTTTATTGAAATTTATGTTAGAGGTACAATAAAAATCATAATGAGAATACTGAATATGTACATGATTAAATGTTAATAGTAATTTTGTTTTTAAACAAAAAAGAAAAAAAATCATTCCATTTTTGTAGCAATTGCCTTAAAAAAGTTATTGAAATATACCCTCAATTTACGAGTGGATTTCCAACATTCCATTCATTGTTGGGAAAGAATTCCAAGTGTGCGAGTCTCTCTGCCATTAAGTGCACCGTCCTAAACATCATAAGTCAGTGTTCTATGTTTCCAGATGGAGGTTGGAGAAAAACATTTCCACATGTAAACTTTGTCTTATTCCATGAATAATGACTCTCATAGTCTCATTCCAGATGGCAAAGTCATTGTTGAGTGAGACACTTCAATATGGCCATAGTGGAGCCAAACTAAGTGCAGGAAAAAAAAACAAATTACAAAAACAAGCAAAGGAAAAATACTTCATGCTAACATTATTGGATGCATATTGTTGGGGTACTGAAGTTGCAGATACAGCATCAAATTCAATGTATCATGCATGCAGTTAAAATAGAATTGAACAAAAGTTGACACCGACACACATTATTTGACGCAAATTACCTATCATAAATAAACATATATACAGAGAAAATTATGTTAGATGGGAAATTTATATGTAATAAAATGCGAAAAACTGTGCACGGTACGCGGTACAGTGACGAGTAAATGCATATAGACCAACGTGTTGTAAATCTGAAAATATAATTTTAGACCTAATTTTATCTTCTTGTGCAGAAATCAAGACCAACAAATTTTTTTTTTGGTAGACATGTAAACCAACGTTTACTAATTAATCTTCAGAAGTTGAAGTAACGTTACTGATCTAAAGCAGTTTAATATTTTTCTAATATAGTTCATATTGATTTTATTCAAAACAGATGGCACAAAGCAGCTATCAACCAAAATAATTAATAATCATTCTCTGACCAATTAATCTGATTATGAGACATAATTGAATTGGTTTTTCAAATTGATGCAGCTGAGAAAAGTGAACATCTTTGCTTAAATTATAGCTAATGGCTTTATAATATATATTTCGTAAGATGGTAATGTATCGTGTTGGATTGGCCAATGAGAATTTCTTTCACGCTTTTAATTAATTCAATGATAAGTTAAAGATATGTACTTTTTCTTATAAGTTGAACTGCATGTGATATTTGGTTGATCACTGTAAATTGCATTGTAAGGTATCCTTTCTTTGCAATATAATAATAAAGTACGAAGAAGGAGATGTTATATTATTCTAAACTCAGAGTTCATCACAAACTTTTATAATATTTATAAATAACTTACCGCAAACTTCAATATTAATTTATATTTATAAGTTACCTCCGAATAAAATATTACCATTAAAAATTAAATATCTGGGTTGCTCCATCAACCCATAAGCAGACCTAATGAATTTGTCAGACTTGTCATTATATACTGAAGAAACTACTCAAATCCATGAGCTCCACTCAAAAAAATCTATTTAGTAACATTATATTTGAATTTAACTCTAGTATAAATTTTGTTTAACATGAAATAAATTTTTAGTATAGATATTAAATGCTGTAAATTTACATTAAAATTATGTATTATACTAATAAAACTTAAACACATTTTTGTCCCGCTAATTTAATATTTTTTTATTATTTTCGTCCCACCAAAAAAAAATATCTAGTTCTTATAAAATGTATTTGTTTTATTTATTGTTCTTAAAAGGCTTTAGACAACACTTTGAACAGTAAAAAAAATACTTTTGAACAATAAAAAAATGTTATATAACATATTTTAAGGACGAAAAGTAAAATAAACACGTTTTGTAATGATTAAAATGAAAAAAATATAAAATTACATGAAAAAAAATATTTAAGCCTACTAATAAATAATTTTATTAACATAAGAAATCAATATTTTTTTTTGCTGGATTAAGAAATCGATATATTACATCAATACAATACACTATTAATATAGTATACTTTTTTTATTAATATAAGTTCACAATATTTATATTAACAATTTAATTTTCATTAAAAAAAACTATATTGATAAAATCTAACCAAACGGAAAATCATTAATTAATAAGTGATTTTTTTAAAATATTTAACCCAATATATGCTAAAAAAAAAAAGAGGGATGCAATTTGATCAAGTATTATGTACGAGCCACTGCACTTATTGGTGCCTTTTCTTTTTGCCCAACTAAATTCTCATTTGGTAGATGAGAAATTCTCAAGATATAATTTAGTGCTAAAGTGAGAATCCCTCTTATACATAGGCCATAGCATGCATTTCAATTTCGAATTAATGTATTTCGACTTTTAAATTATTTGGCTTCATTGTATAAGGGTGAAATTAGAATTTTCTTCTCATTAAGCAAAAAAAATATTAATATTAATAGACGATATGATGAGAAATTTCACTACACGTTAGGATAATAAGAAATAGACTGAATTGTAATTTTGATCGTGCTTTAATTTTTTTATAAATCATCAGTATCTTTTATGAAAGACAATTTTAGTTGAGTAAGATAGAATCACTTTAAGCTATAATTATCTCCAAATATTTAACAGAATTATATATTCAAGATTCAAATTTGACTTTTAGTTAAGCTAAAATAAACCTACACAAAATGATTCACATGTCACAATTTTGATCTTTCTATTTTTTATTACAATTTTAGTTCTCTTTTTTTAAAATTTTTGTAATTTGGCCTAATGCTTTATTTTACATATGTTTTATTTTTTTTTATTTTGATCAAATTGAATCCTAGACTTAATATATTTATTAATTCAGCAAAAACAATTTAATATATTTATTAATAATACCATTAAATTATTAAATATAATTTAATTAATTAAGAGATTGTGTCTCGGTTGTTGTCATTGACTCATTGTCGTTGTTGTTGGAGTATTAGGGATACTAATAAATTCAATAGTTGCTAGGTGAAACATAGATTAAATATAAGAAAATTTGTAAATCAGAAAGCAGAGGTTATAGTCTTATAAATTGTCACTCAAAATAACGGTTATTGTATCGTGCACTCTCACTCTTCCATTCAACACTTCACACACTACATTCTAGAATATAAATTT
Organism: Glycine max; assembly: GCF_000004515.6. Classification (NCBI taxonomy): domain Eukaryota; kingdom Viridiplantae; phylum Streptophyta; class Magnoliopsida; order Fabales; family Fabaceae; genus Glycine; species Glycine max. The sequence continues at coordinate 39,647,302 of NC_038253.2, forward strand.
GTATTCTAGAAAGAGCTTTTTTAATACAATAGGAGGTACAGGATGCAATAGTGTAACAGTGAGAGTGCAAGAAATGAACGCCTCAAATAACATGTGCCCTCCAACACTTAAAAAAAACTTGTACAAAAAAAGAGAGTCAAATATCATGTACTGGGCTGCATAAGGACAAGCCTGGTAAGCTCCCACAAAAAAAGATAATTATTTAACGCACCTCTAAATTTTCTAATATACCCTTTTTCTTCAAGTGAAGTGTGTGAACATGAGTGTGAGGAGAGACTAGAAAGCTAGGGGAGTGAAGTGTGCATCATTGCGACGTTGAGTTTTGGTCAAGAAAATAAGTAAGTGTGGTGCTGAATTTTGGTACCTCCAATCGCATTATAGATTGTTCAATCCGTAACACAAATGTATTATGGATTCTCAATCTGTAATGTATTTTTTTTGCATTACGGATTGCTCAACCTGTAATACAAAAAAAACATAACGAATTATTCAATCCGCAGTACAAATGCATTACGAATTGAACAATCCATAATGCATATGGTGGGCGCGCCAATAATGGTGGGTTTCGTGTGCAATTGCACGAAGGTGATGGAATGAAATCATGTTTGGACGCGTGGATCTGGTGATGATGGTGTTGTGTTTGGTGCAAGAGTAATGGTGGCTAAGTGAAGGAACACGGAGGAGGAGGTGGTGGATCTGGTGATGATGGTGTTGTGTTTGGTGCAAGAGTAATGGTGGCTAAGTGAAGGAACACGGAGGAGGAGGTGGTGGGAGAGAGAGAGGGAGAAAAGGGGTATAAGGACATATTAGAATATTTGGAGGTGCATTAAGTAATTGTCAAAAAAAAAAAAATCCACTCCTGAAGTGTGAAGAGGAAGAGATTCCTTGGCTTTTCCCCTTATCTTTGTATCCATGAGTGGTGCGAATGAGAAAAACATGAAGAATTCTCTGTTTCTCCTCCACAATGCAAACACAATCCACTTCAATCTTCATTCCCAGATTACCCTTCCTTCCATTCCCCTCACAACAATTACAACTACCAAACCCTTCCCTCACAACCGTCACTTCCCACGCATCCAATGCTGCAGCAACAACAACAACAACAACAGCATCGAAATCGACATGGTGAAGAACAGCCAAGGAATCTACGCCCCCAAAGCCTCCAAGGTGGTCGTCCTCTGGGACCTCGACAACAAACCCCCCCGCGGCCCACCCTACGACGTCGCCATCTCCCTCAAAACCCTCGCCGCCCGCTTCGGCGACCTTGTCGACTTCTCCGCCTACGCCAACCGCCACGCCTTCGTCCACCTCCCCCAGTGGGTCCTCCAGCAACGCCGCGACCGCAAAAACCTCGACATCCTCGAACGAAAGGGAATCATCACCCCACCGGAGCCCTACACGTGCGGCGTGTGCGGGCGCAAGTGCAAGACCCACCTCGACCTAAAAAAACACTTCAAGCAGCTCCACCAGCGTGAGCGCCAGAAGAAGCTCAACCGTCTCAAGTCCTTGAAAGGAAAAAAACGGCACCGTTTCAAAGAACGTTTTTTGCGCGGGAACCATAAGTATGACGATGCGGCGAGGACGCTTGTAGTGCCCAAGGTCGGGTACGGGCTGGCGGCGGAGCTGAGGCGAGCGGGGGTGTTTGTGAAGACTGTGCAGGATAAGCCTCAGGCGGCGGATTGGGCCTTGAAGAGGCAAATGGTGCACTCGATGAGTAGAGGGATTGATTGGCTGTTTTTGGTTTCAGATGATTCGGATTTTTCGGAGATGTTGAGGAGGGCCAGGGAGGCGGATTTGGGGACCGTGGTGGTCGGGGATTGGGATAGGGCGCTCGGGCGCCACGCTGATTTGTGGGTGCCGTGGAGTGGGGTGGAGAATGGGGAGGTTGGTGATTTGGTGCCCAAGAGAAGAAGGGAGAATAGTAGGAGAAGAGAACAGGGAGAAGAACATGGTTTTGGTTTGGAAGATGATGATGATGATGATGGTGAGGATGAGGAATTGGGGCAAGAGTATATGTTGTTGTATGATGATGATGATGATGATGAAGGAGAAGAGGAAGATGGCTTATATATTTTTTGATTCTTTTTTGGATGAAGATTAGACCAAGGTTTTTAAAAAACGGTTAGTGGTCGCGATTTCAGCTGTAATGTCAGGGTATGGACTGCATTTGTCTGTAATTTCTCACAATATCAAGAAATGCAGCAAAACTGCCCATAGGAGCCAGAATTTTAAAAGCTTGGCGAAGACTGTTTTCATTTTGGAATCAATTGTTATACTACCCAATAGAGATTGAATTGAGGATATGATGTATTATTAAATGTTATATGTATTATCATCTTGAAATGGATTGGAATATAGAGGGTTGCATTCATTGCTCCCATGGTGGAATGAAGTCTGCTTTTTAAGTTGCTGCTTGCAATTCATGTTTCTTTAACTCCCTGTTAAAGCAATGTTCAGCTTAAGGTTTTTGGCGTGCAATGGTGTGTTTCTGCTCTCAAGTGTGAGCCATTTCATTTTTCCCTCCTTGGCTCTATAAGATAATGGGAAGACTGATTACATTGCTGTAACGATCAGATGCAAGAGATATAGATAGCCAGGATACAATAGGCCCTTGCATATAGGTTATGGATAACATAAGATGACAACCGTAATTATTAGTACCAAAAATAGATTATTGTTTGGCTTGATCAACGGCAATTGAAGTTTCCTGTGTCCTGTGTTACATGCTTGACTTGAGTTTAATATGATTATATTTTGTTGTTTTACATCACAGCTAGTGTCTGCTTAATTTTGTGTGGGGAGCAAATTGACACCAGTAAATTTTCTTTTAACTTGCACGCTTCATTTCACCTTGTTCTAATTTCTATCAAATATCTTTCAAAATATAACCTAAACATCTCCTGAAATCATGTGAAGGGAATTATATCTTTCATGGAAGCAAATATGATAATAATTATAATACGACTTATTGTGTTTTTGGTAACACAGTCATGACATGATAAACCATGTCTAAGTGCCGAAAAATGCAAAAGCAATATTTATTAGCTTTAAAAGGAATATGGAAAATCATGCCAACTTACAACCAAATATGCTATTAGTTTCTTCCGTACAAATCAATATCTCACACTACGGTTAACTAGTTTAAAGGGGGTGTGTATATATGGCCTTTAAATAAACAAACAAACAAAAAATATTAAAAGATAATTTTGAAAGAAGAGTACAAATTATTGACAAATTAACTAAAGAATATGAATTGACTAAAAGGATCTTATATAAAGGATAAGGAGTACTTCATAAAAATCCTAAGGGACAACAAATGTCCCAAAATTGTATAAAACAACATTTTTCAGTGCTTCGTCATACATGATGCACATCAAATCAAATGTATAAAGTGAAGGGGCCAAAAATTTTGTATGAATCCTGTCTATACATCCATGTCTGGAACTCAATGGCCCAAATAATCATCAATAACACCAAATCTATTTTCAGGAAAAGTATGCTAGCACAAGCTGCACAACAATGTTGTTCTATTTTTGTTACAAATGAGGTATACAGATTACATAGGCAGACTGAAGTATAGGTAAAGCTAAATTGGACTCAGTTTCGATCCTGTGATCAATCAGCTCCTAAAATAACTTAATACCACTTGACTCAAGGCTCTTGAGCAGAATACACGGAACAATACGATACTCCCCCAAGCCATCTGATGCATGCTGCTTAGACTTGCCTTTTAAGCATTATTTCTGAATACTGGCAGCATATATCAGCTATTAAACAAAATTGAAAGATATTCCAACAGGAAGGAGAAACTTTCTGCTTTTCTGGGCAGCCTGGAGCTAAAGGAAAAAACAATTGAGATACAAAAAATATAGATTTCTCAAAAATGAGGGAAATAATAGCAGCATTGTATCTTATGCCTTGCATTCATCATAGCTGCTATGAACTGCAACTCAGGATGAGAAAAAACTGGGATGACTACTGAAAACAAACCAAGATGAAAATACAGCTCCCTCATGTGCAATCAGACTTGGAGGAGTATGTTCATAGATTATGTAATGAATCTTTTCTGGATCTTGTGGCACACAACCATTTCCTTGGGATCTCATGATCATCAGTAGTTACAGTTGGCACATGCCAACAACCACTGGCTGATTCCTGCAGTAATATTGTATTTAGCATATATAAGTAAGTTGGAAAGCTCAGTTTTATCTGTCAATCACTTTTTTCCCTTTCAATATAGAAGAGCTACAAATACAAGTGGGGGTAGACAAACCCTAGGCTCCTCAGAATTGGACAAAATCAGATTGAGTACACAGATATGAATTATATTTCAATGCTAAGCAAGAATAACTTTATAGCCACCAATATACCATTTGCTTGGTGAAAACCTGTTTTTTTATATTCAACAGAACAACAAAAGCAGTCGGTTTATCATCTCACCTGAATAACTATTGAATAACGGGGAGGCATAATTAGGGAGCGTCCACAAGTTGAGGCTGATGTTCGAACCTGTAAACCAAAAAATGCATCATCAATCCTTTCATTATTGGAGTAAAAAACCTAATACAAAAATCATTGGCAAAAGACAAATACATCAGTAATCCAGCATCAAGAAAGGCTAAAATTCTTGAGAACTGATTCTAGCACAGATACATAACAAACTCTAGTGAGTTTTAGACGACGACAATAACAAAAGTCTTATCCCATTAGGTGAAGTCAGCTACATGGATTACACAATGTCATTAAAAAACAAATTCTCAGGGATATTATTTATCTTGAGATCCCTCCAAACAATTTCCTCCAATGCCCTTCTTGAGCTCCCTCTCCCCCTTTTTACAGGGCTAGATATCATGCAATCTACTCTCATTGATGCTTCCAATGACTTTCTCTGCACATGTTCAAACCCCTTTAACCAATTTTCTATTATCTTTTTTCTTTAATTGGTGCCACAAAGGACAGATATACTTTTTGAAATTTGGAGGCAGCTGCACGAACATGTTTTTTTTTTTCTTCTTAATATCATATACTTGTATAATTATACATTGTCCCTATAATTTAAATGCTGTAATAAAAATCAATCTATAATATTACTATTGCCCCCACATATATGAATATTGTTCCCACAATTTAAAATTTATGAATCCGTCACCAGGTGCTACACCAATATCTTATTATAATGATTTTGTTTCCTATCCTTTCATGTGTGACCATACATCCATCTTAAAATCTTCAAATCTACCACCTTTTCCTCTTGTTGCCCCTTTAAAGTCCAACATTTACTACCATAGACTTTCTTTTTGAGTTTGGTAGGTACTTTGATCACAATTAACCCTAAAGCCCAATGCCTTCCTCCACTTTAATCATCTAGTTTACATCTTGTATGTGACATTTTCATTGATTTCGCCATCATTCCGTAATATAGATAACAGATATTTAAATCTAAAACCTATAGTATGGTATATTTCCCCAATTTTACTTCCAAGTATTCTTTTTCTTCTTGTTTCTTGCTCAAATTACAATGCATCTACTTTGTTTTACTCCTATAAAAATCCATTTGTTCCAAAGTTTGAATCCAAAACTCAAGTATAGAGTTACCTTCTTCCCTTGATTTCTCAATCAAACTATATCATCCCAAAAAAATGCAGTTTTTTGGATCAGAAGCATGATGAATTATGCTATATATGCAAGTTCTTTTAAGTATCAGGGTAGTAGGATTCATAAGCTTATTCTACACAGGACCTCCTAATTCCTTATTAGATTACCTAGTATTACAGTTAAGCAAACATTGTTGTGTGAAGACATATTGGCATTTGACAATTAAATTGAGGACAATGTGCAACAGCCCATTTAATAATTTCTTTTTTCTCAAGGGGCAGTTTTATGATCCTTGTCGCTGACCTTGGGTAGTCAATGGTTATGGATACAGAAGACAAGCAGAATTCAGAATAGTCTTATAATGAATGCATTTGGAATCAGGACAGAGTTATAAGAAATTCTTGGATAATTTAGAATACCTGATGTTTTTCCTTCCATCTCGGGAAAAAATTAGAACCCAATAGTTGGAACAAGTGGTCCCTCATCTCGTCATTTGTTAGCAGTAAGCATTTACAACTAACAGCAGCATATAACCAATACCTGTGATAAACAAAACACCATTTTAGTACAACTGAATTGTAGGACTATAGAGAATTTATATTCATATCAATGTTCTAAATGTGTGGTACAACAAATTAACAACAGCAAACCCCTATCCCACTAGATGGAGTCAGCTACATGGATCAATCAACATCATTAGGTTCTTTGGAAATGTAAAATAAGAAAAAAAGGAAATTAGGCAACTCAATCTAACTTAAATATTAAGGAAGTACGGCATTACCAGTCATCATTTGAACCTTGAGGTGTAGCATAAAGAACGCCATTTTTTTTCCAATTTTCTATAAGTCTCTTGTTTTTTGGATTCTGAGCAGGACCACCATGTACCCGACTTATATGCAAAATTATAAGAGGCAATCTCTTTGAAGGGCTTATTTGACGTAATTGTTCAACAACAGTGTTAAGCTACAACCAAGGGCAAAGAACCATTAAGTGGTTACTTTCCTAATGTGCTAATAAATTCAATAATTTCACGCTCACCTGTGAAAAGCTGAAATTATGCCCATTGGCAAGGCCTACATTGGCACCATCTACAACAGCATCAAACGGACCATGCCGCTCAAGCCATGTCTGCAGAAGTTAAACTGCTATATCAGTCACTATTTCGTTGCTAATTCTTTTATATATAACCTAATTGAAGACAAAGACTTGAAAATAAAGGCACTAGACTATACAATCCTTGTCAAAGGTAGCCTACAGGAAAAAAGGATTTCCCTTCACCAAATTCAGCTTTCAAGTAACCAAACAATTTCTAAACAAAACAGTGAATTCTGTTCTACCTGAAAATGAACAAAGTTTGCCTTAGCTTCTTTTTGACAAGCTAATTTAGACAATGAGGCAGCAAAATTTTCAGTCTCTTTTGGATCAATATCAATGCTCGCAAGCTTCTCCCCACACGAGAGACACACGCCATCCTCGTTCACCTGAGTATTCACCACCTTCCACCGCCCACTCCCAAGCCACCCTTGTCCATGCCATCCTCCACCTCCCCGCGCAATCCCTTCCCTCACCTTCTTAACATCCCACTTCTCCTTCCCAATTTTCGCAGCATACTCTGAGTTAAACCAGTTCTCAACTATCCCCAAAGTTGATTCAGACACCTGCCTCAACGTAGCACGCAACCGATGCAAAACCTCATACACCTTGTCTTCCTTATTGGCATTGACACTGACTTCCAAAAGAGCAGAAAGCTCGGGCTCTTCCGCCACAATCCCAGACTCAACCATGTCAGCATCAACTAGATAAGCCTTCTCGGCATCACCCCTCTTGCAAAATCCAAACAAAGCTGGCTCATACGATCTCAGCTTCGGAGCAATCGCGACATTCTTCATCTGCTTCAGCAATTCGAAAGCCATGTCAGGATCTTCCTTGGCAGCAGCAAGCCTAGCAGCATTGGTAAAAGTGGCTTCATTGGGCTGAACTCGGTCATTCAACATCTGCTGAAAAATCTCAAACCCCCTTTTGAGACCCAAATGGGGAACACCAGCAGCACTTTCAACAGAACACAGGTAGAGCAACTTGTTGTAGTGATCAAGGCTGAGTAGAACCCCCAATTTTCGAGCCTCGTCGTAGTGGCGAAGCGCTTGAATGACATCTCCGTCCTTTGAGCACTCGTTTAGCTTGCGCAACAAGACTCCTTCTGGGGACTCATAGAAGGCTTTTCTTCTGGATTTGCTCGAAAGCTTAATGGTGGTGGTTGTTCCTTCATCTCGTGATTTGGGCGTTCGAGCTAATGAGGTGATGGAGAAGTTAGTAGCGGCAGTTAGGGCGTGTTTGGCGTTGTGAGAAGAGAGAAGTGGGCGCCAGTAATGGGATTGTGTGAAGATACTGAAAGGGGGAGCGAGTCTCGCCATCATCACTGTTTAAAAAAGCAACCTCAAAGTCATGAAATCTAAGTTAAAGAATACCAGAATGTATGTCGTGGGAAAGTAAAGACAAACCTTCGCGAGAATTGGCATTAGTGGTAATTAGCAATGTTGTGAAAACCGAGCCGGTGACTATTTAGATTACAAGCAAGCAAGCAAGAATGGTGTTTTCTAGTGCATTAAGACTAATTAAGTCAATCCAACACTTATTTGTATATAAATAAGAGTGAACAAGCAATCCAAGAAAATTCCTCAATTGGAAAGAAGAAAACCTTATTTGAATAGACAATCCCAAGTAAAGCAATTAAGATAAGCTCAAACAGAAACAGAAAGTAGATTACCTCGCCGCGTGCGTTTAGAAAGGGAGTGCGATACGGTGAGATTGAGAAAGGGACGCCATTGGACGCTGTTCCAAACAGCTCCAGTAGCCTCCGTGAGACAGTGACGGCGAGTCCGCGAGAGAAATTTAACAGGGATGTCACCGTCAAACACTCAAACGACGGCGCGGTGGTGTAGTGTGGGTTAGAGAGATGAGATAACAGAGAGAACACTAGTGCTGAGAGCAAAAACGCAGAATTGGGTTCCTCAAACGACGAGTTTTCAGAGAGAACAAAAAAATATCATTTTAGCTCAAGATTATATAGAAAATGTAATTCACTAATTTAATAGAAAATGATTGAAAATAATAATAATATAAATTAAAAGTTATAAATAATATTGAATTTAAAAATAGATTCATTCTTTGTTTTAATATCATTAAATACTAATTTAATATAATTAAATTTATCAAATCCAATTACGTAAAGACCTTAATAATTTTTTTATTATGCTTCTTTTTATTTTTATTTTGAAAGACGTAAGTAATTAACGTCTCATAGGATTTAAAATATGTTAGTTATTTCTAAATTATTTAAAATTATAAACAGTTACTTTAAAACGATGGAGATTTCAAATATATAATTATCAAGTTTTGAGAAAATGATGCAGGTCAAACATTATGAATAGGAAAACCTAAAATAGATATGTTTGATATGTGTAAATGGTGAAAATATAAAATATGTTATAGTTATATGTACGTTAATTAGTTTATTTTCTTTACTTGTACTTTTTTGGATTATTTCCTCTCCAAATTATAAAACTCACTTTTAATATTGTTTGTCTTATTTTAGATAGCAATCCAAGTTAACAATTTTAAGTCTTTAACCATGTTTGGTAAGACTTTTTGAGGAGTTTATAATAAGTTATTGTGACTAGTTTATAAGGTTTTTTTTATTAAGATAAGTTGGTTAGGTATATCACCTTATTTTAGTAGTTTATAAGTTATTAATTTTTTTTTCAATTTTATTCTTACTTATTCTTTTATTTAATTTAAAATTTATCTTTTTTATTTTATTCGTTGTCTAAAACTTTTTTGAAATATAACTTCACATCCTTACACATATGACACAATGAACTCGTCAACTATCATTAACATATTATTTCTTAAGAATAAAAATTCTTTAAATTATATCAATTCTTACCATTATTTCATAGTCATATAAGTAATAAACATATACATTGCAGTTCTTATTGTACAAATAAAAAAGAATGTTTATGAAAAATTGTAAAGAAAAAATAATTTTTTGTTTTTGTTTTAAAATAATATTATTAATAAATTATTTAAATGTTAAAAATTAATTTTAAACAATATAATTTTAACAAAGTTTATTTAATTTAATTTTACTTTTCCAAAAAAAAAATAACAAAAAATACTATCCCATTTTTTAAGATGATAAGTTATTAAAAATAAAATTCAAATACTAAAAAAATAATTTTTTTCCTTTTATGTTATTTTACCTTTATTGATTAACTTATCAACTAGTTTTATTAAATATTTTTAATTAAATTAGTTAGTTTTCAAGCTTTTACCTCCTAACTTATAACTTACAAGCTTTCAACTAACTCATAAGCTAATTTTATCAAATATTATATGCACTTCCAAAAAACATCTTATGATATTTTCATGAAGCTCAAAAGTATTTTGTTATAAAATCAATTTTTCTAAAAGTGTCAGTAGTTATAATTATTTTTATATGAGAAGACCAACTTTGATAACTGATAATTTTGTTTTGATTACTCAAAATGATTTTTGAATTAAATTATAATAAAAACGGAAAATAATAGGCTTCAAAATCAATTAAAGAGATATATTTCATTTTGGCTGATGATGAATTCCAATTTTTTTTAATTCATAGCATGACCTCTCTCGTTCTAATGGCATGGTTGATTTAAAAAAGAAAATGAAAGAAAAGAAAAACTAAAAGAAAAAGCGAAAAAAGAATAAAAAATAGGATGGTTAATTTTATAATTAAGTTGTTTGATAAGAAAGAAATGAAGAAAAAAATATTCTCTTTAGTTTGAAAAAGGTAAAGTTATCGAGTAATAACATAAATATCCCTAAAAAAATAAGTATACAAAAATAAAGATAAATTAATCATTTTATTTCATAGAAGTAATCTTCCCTCTTCCTTCTGTCTATTTTAGACAGATTAAAGAACTTATGACTATCATGTATTTTTGCATATTTTATTTTCTATTGGTTCCTGAAGAGAAAATAAACAGTAGAAAAATCTATCTTATTATTATTTTTCCATTATTCTTTCTTCAGTCTTTCCGCTTTCAGTTTCAATTGAAGTTTAACTCTCTATATTTTTAATTATTTTATTTTGATCCTAATGTAACACTATTTTTATAGACATGGTATTTTTTTAAAAAAAAACTGGATGGTTTATTAATTTTGTTTAAGATATATATATATATATATATATATATATATATATATATATATATATATATATAATATACTATTGTATCAAAGAAAAAAATTATTAATTTGAAAACTATATATAGTGATAAGATTTGTGTGACCAAGATGTAAATAGGCCAAATACACATATTCGTGAGTGTGAGTGATGGATAAACTGAACCGGAACCTGGGTGGGAACTGGACAGGTTATTACATTTCTGAATTCTGATAACGCAATGCGCGATTTGAAATTTGTCTTGTCGCTGGAAAAGTACGAAAATAAACACTATATTATGTTAAATATTTAGAATTTTTTCTACTTTCTAGTTTCCACTATTTTAATGAGTTATATGACTGCTTAATTGGTTTAGAATTATTTCAAATTTCTAAATTTTGATATATAATTATCTTAAATATTTGAATTTTTTATTATCTATAATAATTCAATTTCAATCTCCTCGATTTAATCGGAATTATCTCCAATAAAAATTACATATAATTTAGATATGACTGCTTTGAAAAGTGCTTTGTTCTTAATTTGCAGGCTCCCTTACCATTTGCAGCCACCAATGCAAACACATAACACATGCAGTTTTTGTTTTTATTTTATGTCTTAACCTTTGACAATTAATGGTATTTGTTTTATTATGGTTATAATTATATGTAGTCTTACAGATAGATAGTAATGTCAAATGCATCATGATGTTATATCAAGATAACTTGGTAATTCTCATTATAATAACTTTAGTAGCCAGAATGAACTGCACACTGCATCAGCTAATTTATATCATTATTAGTTCTTCTTTTCTCTTCGATGGTAAATGACTATGAAGCACATATTCTCACAAGGAATATCGGACATAGAATCGAAGACAGTTAATGTCTAAAATTTAAGATATGAAAACATCGCATTCACGTAAATAAAGAAATTTTAATAAAATAAAATATAAATAATATATAACAAAATATTTAAATATTGATGGTATGACATTTTATGTTTTTTAAAATAATGGGTTGTGGAAAGGTGACACACTACCAACTTAAATGTTAAAGTCAATAAAAAATCATTTTTAAATTAAATATCTAATAAAAAATATCGAACAAATGTCAAAATATATTGGTGTCAAAAACGTGTTTCACATGCCAACACTTCAAATAAGAAATTGAGATGTACGTGCTTCGTATGTATGCAGTATGTTGTAGTTCTTCTTTTCTCTTCTATTGTATGTAGTATGTGGTATATGTGCGTAGTTTGTGCTATGTAGAATTGGATTTTTCATTTTCATTAAAAATACCTGACATTAGAATTTAGAGTGTTATCATTGTGAAAGAATATTTTATTAGGAGTGTTTATGGCTCATTTTGTCTCACTAACATGGTTCAGTTGGAAAGAACTTTTGTCCACTTCAGGTTTAAAAAATTAAATTTGATGTATTTTAAAAGTATATTTGAGTTATGTTTTGGATCGTCCCAACTCATTCCAATGTCATATTTTTTTTTTCTAAGAGGGTTATTTTTAAATAATTACTATGTATTAATAATACAATTAACTTATCGAGTCAGTAAATAATATTTTATCTCACATGATTATATTTATATTATTTATCTTAAAATATATATCACAAAAGTTACTTAATTGTTGTTGTATATTTCTTTAATTATACGGTTTAACTACATATAATACTATCCCTGTTTCTTTTTATATCGAGTCAGTAAGTAATATTAAGGTTTGATATAACAAGAAGTTGGGTCAGAAACAAATTTGACTCCCCTGATCCACGCAAAAGGCAGGATGGGTATGTGTTCAGAAATAAGAAACGATGGTTTAAAAAATTTTAATATTTATTTTTATTCCTGTCGGGTTTTATGAATACTTGCAGATAATTAATATCTGCTATACATTTTTTATAATTTTAATTTACTTATATATTTTAAAATAAATTATATATTAAATTATTAATTATATTTAATTCAAATGATATATTAAATTAATGAATAATAAAAATTTAAGAATTAAGAAATAAATTGAATTTTTAGTTAGATGTATAACTTTCAATTTGTTGTTTTTATTACTGTTATATTAAATATTAATGTAATTAATTTATATTTTGAAAATATAACAATAAAATGTTTCATATATATCATGCATATATTTGTTGTGTAGAAAAAATTATAAAAAAAATATATAATGGTAGCGGGAATAGTTAAAAATCTTCTAATTTATTTTATCTGAATTGAAATATCAATGAAGAAAGCAAAATGATATAATTATAATAATATTGAAAAGGCCCGTTGAAACTCGTAGACTAAAATCACTTTACAATGACTAAATATGTGATTAAATCTAAGAGATGTTGACTTAGGCTTTTTTTATTTTTTAATTATAAAATTATCACATTATTTTTAATTTGTTTGTTATTTTCAAAGATTTATACATAAAATAGAAAACATAAAAAAAGTTACTTGGTAGTGTTTCCTCTTCGAATATTTAAAAACAATAAATATATGTATAGACTAAAAATAATGTAATAATTTTATAATTAAAAAGTATAAAATAAAATAAAATCAGAAAATAAAAACAAAAATAAAGGCTAAATTTTTTATTCTCACATCTTTTATATTCAAACCTAAGCACGACCTACTTTTTATAGGAGAAGGGGGCATAAACGAAAAAGTCAAATCCATCCCCACCTGCCTAGCTGCCAGGTCTAAGGGGAGTCCAATAACAAATCCATAAATAAACAAGAGTACGCAGATATTCATGCTTGAAATTAAGACCATAATTATTTCAGCATGATATGTGATAAATTAAACAACCTACTGGCTACTACTACTAGTATATCTCATAAACTTGTAAAATATATGAAGCGAAAAAAAAACATGTCTCTCAAAAGCACGAATAAAATTATTTTTAAGAAATCAATATTAGTATTTTGTTAAAGACACACAAAAAGAGTTCCAAATGCATGATATACAACTAAAACTGTATCCACTTATTGTTTGATAATTGAAAAAGAAGAAAATGGTGTCTGCACTGGGTGTGTGACTTGTTAAATCCCTATCAAGTCATGCTGATGATGACCCAATATCCGACACTTACAATTCGTTTGATGATCATCTTTTAATTTGGTGGGCCTTACTCGTTATTGACATTATCTTATTAGCTTTCCAATTCAAATTATAATTGATATAATTTTTTTGACAGAATATAATTGATGAGGAAATCCTTGAGGGATCGAGCGGCTATGCACCGGAATAACTAAAGCTTGGATGAGGTCTTGGACTCTTGGTGAATTGTTGCCCCATCGCCACTCAAGTCAGAATTTTTGCACTATGTAATTCTTTTTAGGTTTAATTGTAAATTTAGTTCTTATTTATCTTAAATTTTAATTTTGATCTTTTTATAATTTAATTCCCGAATTTAATCTCTAATTTCTTACCATCTTATTATTTTAGTCCTCACTTTTAAAATTGGACATTGACGATAACGTGTCAGTATAGATCGTCACATATCGTATTTTTATTGGATGTTGACTGTCACGTGTTCCATTTTTATTGGACGTTGACGTTAAATATGTACACGAAATTAACATCTAATAAAAGCGTTACATGTGATGGTCAATGTTCAATAAAAGTGCGATGTGTGACGATCAACATTGACAAGTTATAGTTAACGTTCAATTTTAAATTGGAGACTAAAATAATAGAATTACAAAAAACTGAAGGACTAAATTCGTGAATTAAATTATAGGGAGATCAAAATTGAAATCTGAGACAAATTTAGGAGGACTAAATTTATAATTTAACCTTTTTTTTTATAATACTATTGTTGTTATTTAAAGTTAAACCCTACAAATTTTAAAAATATTTTTGTTTATTATCAAATATTTTAATTCAGATAAGTTTTTTTTGGAAGATTCAGACTAAGAAACAATTACTTTCATTTATGTGTCTACATATTTAAAAATTTTAGAAAGATTAATAACTATCTTTTTAATTATCTATGCATTTGTTTTATTTAATTATTTTATTTAATTATGTATCATCTAGTCTTCATTGGACTGAGTCCAATGGTCTAATTCTAACCCCCCAATTTGACCGGTTCAAGTACAATTTATCCAATCCTAATAACTAAGATCTCATTTTATCTTTTATCTATAATCTTAAAGAATCTAATTATATATTATTATATCAAAATTATATATCTGATTGTATTATTAGTATCAAAATATAGTTATGTAAACGTTAAAAAAAAATAGTTATGTAATTTCATAAATTTGTTATATTTCTTTTATCTATTTATAAATTTATTAGTCTCTATAAAAAATGAAGACAAAATAATTTTTAATAAATTTTAATAAATAAAAGAGAAAAAAATTTATAAATTAATAATATATAAAACTATTTTATACTTTTAATATATTAAACTTTAAAAAATATTGTTAAGATTCATCAAATAAAATAATAGTTTTTTTACATATAATAAATAAAATAATAGTAGTTGATTGACTAAAGGAGATCAATTTTTTAAAGTCCCGTACACAAATCAGGTTTCGGTGCACTCGCAAATTAATGCGTTGATCGTAAAGATGTTAACGTATGGATAATGATTAGTCTAATTATTATAAAATGTCGGATATCATTAAAAATGCCTGATTCATTTTAAAATAAGTGTTTAACGTGTAATATACTATTATTTAGTCATGAATTATTATTAATATAATTTTTAAAATAATTATCATAAAATTTAATAATTTTATCATACATAATAAATTGTAATTTGTAATTAAATGATAATATAAAATTTTTTACATGTATAATATTTTTTCTCTTAAAATAATTGCAAATTTTCTTATAAAACTTATTAGATCTAAATCTTTCTGCCACACTTTTTCCTATTTTTTCTATTTGTTTAGTATGATAAGTATTAGATATGATTTATATTTTTAAGACATTGAATACATTTTTATATAAAAAAAACTAGGAAAATTTATCAGAGAAATAAAAGAAAAAAGTAGCATTGTTCTATAAATTTTAGTACCTATTAATGTTTTTAATTACTTAGTCCTTTTGTTGTTGTTTATAAAATCGTTGATTAATTTATAACAATTAACAAAATTAGTAAATTTAGTTAATAATATTAAATTTATTCTAAATTTATATGTTTTTTAATTATCTCTAACATTAATGAGTTATATTCTAATTTTACAAATATTTTTATTGACTTTAATTCATTTGATCTTTATTACTACTAATTTGTTTATTGGCTTAATTTTTATTGACTATACATATAAAAATATAAAATAAAATTTTCAAAATGTTCTGCATACAAAATGAGACAAAAGTTACTATCTATCATAGCATCCTCAAATTTATAAAAAAAAAAATGTTATTTTGATCCTTCAATATTTAGGAAATTAGGCATGGCAAAGAGCTAGATAAAAATTGAACGGATATATATGTAAATATTATGTATATGTAGTAGAAAGTTTGGATTGTTAAATAGACGAATTAGCAAAAGCTGTGTAAGGGTTAATTTTAGTGATTGTTGAATGATCTTATTTCCTTCTCATTCTCACTTCTCACGTCTCATGATCTTTCTTTAGGTTCTCTTTGAAACCATTTGTCCAAACCAAAATAAAATTAAAAAAAATCATCCAAATTATTTAATAATGTCAAATCATCTTCTAAATTTTCTTCTATAATAATATTGAATTTTCTCAGCTTTTCTGTCTTTAATTAATTAAAATTCTTGTTTAATTTTTTTCTCTTATTTAATTTAATTTTCTGCCAATTTAAATAATTATGTTTCTCATAATCTTTTCAAATAATTTTTTTTTAATTTTTTTTATTAATCAAATATTTATCTACCTAAATACAAACAAAACAAAGTTCTTATAAATATAATACTTAAACTTTTATTTTAACTTTATTATTTAATATACAATGATACTCTTGTCAATTCATTAACAATCGCTTCCCTATACGGACAATTGATGAATTACTGTATGAATTAGATGGAACTTGCTAGTTCTCAAAGCTTGACATGTTATAAGAATATCATTAGATTTTGATGAAGGAGGAAGATGTGAGTAAGACAACCTTCAGAACCCCATCACGAGTACTTTGAATTTTGAGTCGTGTCCTTTCTCTTGTGCAATGCACCATCCTCCTTTCAAGCCACCATGAACAATGGCTTCCTCCTTTGGGCAAATTTATGATCGTCTTCTTCGACGACATATTAATGAAGGGATAGAATAATAATATTAACTTTCCTTTTATTCCCACGTTTTGGCCTTGTAGCAGCACCTTAGCTTGTTGCTTATATATAGATGCTTGAGATGTAATGAAAAACATAATAATAGTACTATCTTTCCTTCCTTCTCATTATCTTGGAGGCTCCTAGTCCTCAAATTCTAGGGTTTCATTTCTGCATTCATAACAGATCCTCTAAGTTCAGGTCCTTGGCCTTCATAACACTGTGCTCCATCTCAACCTGCTTGTAGTTGTGGCCTCCCTTCTTCGGTGACCCACTCATCCCCATCGCCGACTTCCGATCCTTCCGCGTCTCCATTCAAACTTGAAACAAATCTCGTATGAGACGAAGGCTGCACATGAATTATTTTTGTCGTTCCTAATTATAAAATTCTTTTTAAAAATTTATTTATCCTTAAAGGCTTTTTTTAATTCATAAATATATTAATTATTTTTTCCTCCATAAAATTACATAAGTATTTTCTCTCGTTAATTAGCAAAAAGTACAAACACGGCTTATTGTTGTGGCTTCTGAAGCAAACAAAACACGAGAACCTCTCACGTTCTACGTCTATTAGTGACTACTGTAGTATTGCTACACGTGGGCTCATTTATTATTGCGTGGACGGAAAGTCATCTTCTATTAACATCCCATCAATTTTTCAGATCCATCCGTTCATTTTACCACCGACTTCTCTCACCCCCTTAGATTTCATCCACGTGTCCATTGTGCCACCCACCCACCCATAGCATTCATACAACACACCCATAATCATCATTCCACAACAAAATCCACCCTATTATCTATTAACAAACATTGTTAATCACAGCAATTGCTTGTTTGATAAGCAATAAACCCAACCCGAACCTTTCATAGGAAAAAAAAGCATTTTTCCATTTCGATATACATGAATATGAATTGAGTGAAAACGCTTGGCACACAAATAAGGAACGTATATGGTTGTTAATTAATTAAGTTTGATTTATTATGTTAAGAGTGTATTTTGTTGGTGTAATGGCTTTTCAGATTCAAAGACAGAGATGGGGTGTGAGGGGTTGTGTCGGCCACCTTCGAATTTATCTTCACGGAAACTCCACGTGGTGGCTCTATCCCAGGACACATGCTCATTCTCTCGCTGCACATAATTAATATTTTGCTTATTTTGCTTTACAATATTTTTCTTCTTCTTTGCCCTAATTTTTAAATATAAAAATTAAATACTTTTATATTTTAAAAATATAATATACTATGCATATTTTTTATTAAGAGTTTAATTGATGTAGATTATCAAAATAAAACTGTCAGCCAATCATATTCTTAATGGATACTATATATGAATTTTAAGTTTTTATTATAAAAGTAATTAACGATTCTAAATGATAGGATAATAGATATTAATCATTCATTATTAAAATATTTAAAATATATTATTAACATAATTTATAGAGTAAATCATGCACTAAAAAGTATAAAGAGAATCTATATTATCATTTAATAATAAACTAAAGCTATTGTATGGTAAATTTATTAATTTTATAGTTATTAAAAAATTATACGAATAATAGTTCGTAATTAGCTGACAAATTAACTTTTTTACATCAATAACACATAAAATTTAATCTTTTAAAACTTAAAGTAAGTTTTCTGTAAGTTAAAATTCATATTTTTAATTTTTATAAATGTTTAATAAACACATAAATTAATAATTAATTTACCAATACAAAAATTAAAAATATAAAAAAGTATACGGTCAATCAATTAATTTTAGATAAGCATAAAAAAAAATTTGTGAGATGGGATAACATTTGTTTTGGTGGCAAAAACAAAACATGAGATGGGATAATATATAGTACTATAAAAAAAAACCTTTCAACCATTTCTTAAAAAAAAAAAAAAAAACTTTGAACTCTAAATTAATTTTAACTTTTATCTTGTACATAATTTTCTTTTTCTATTTCCTATATACTCCCACTAAAGTCACAGTAGTCAATGGTCATTTTCCATCTTCATATAAATAGAACGGATGCACCCCTACCATCATCGTTCTGTGGGCAACAAAGTGTTTTCTGAGTCTGAACGGAACCCCACTTAAAAGTCGTTCTCCTTCCTCTTCGCAACTGCTATAAAGTACTATTTTCATATTCATATGTTTATGCATCCCTATATATACATACGCACACATGTAAATGATTGCAAACAAAGATAAGATAGGTACCAGCTAGCATATATAGTTTATTAATCAGTTACATATATATACATATATACCACCTGATATATAGGCATATAGCCAGTTAGGTAGGTAGGTAGGTACATAGTAGTTAAGTTAATTCAATCATGGAAGAAAGAGATCACCGTTGTTCCAACAATTCAACGATGATCACAACAACAAAGAAAAAAACGAGCAGAAGAAGTCCCACATCGGATAAGCTGAAGAATCAACACCCCTGTGAGAAGCAGGCGATGAAACCGTACAGAGGAATAAGGATGCGAAAGTGGGGGAAGTGGGTGGCGGAGATCAGAGAACCCAACAAGAGGTCGAGGATTTGGTTGGGTTCGTACACGACACCCATGGCCGCCGCACGCGCCTACGACACAGCCGTTTTCTACCTCCGAGGTCCCACCGCACGCCTTAACTTCCCCGAACTCTTGTTCCAGGACGACCAGGAGGAGGGCAATGATTCGGTGCAGCACGGTGCAGCAGCAGGGAACATGTCCGCTGATTCCATTCGCCGAAAAGCCACGCAAGTCGGCGCCAGAGTCGACGCTCTCCAAACCGCGCTTCACCACCACGCGTCAAGTACCAACTCTCTCAAACCCGACTTGAACGAGTTTCCAAAACTCGAATCCCTTCAAGATTGATATCGATCAATATTTAATTTCCTGAGTCCTATATCAATATACTATAGTTTTATGTATATAGGTGATGATGATGATGATGCCTCGGAGTTGGGGCTTGAAACTAATTAACCCCTTCCCTTCCCTTTAATTTATATATATCCTTCTTCTTGTTTTTTCGTATCTTCAATCATAATATCAAATCAAAGCAGTATTGTTATTTTCTAGGGTTTTTGCTTATTGATATATATTATCATATGGTTTTGATGAGGTGTAACGTGACGATTAACAAATTAAATGGACAGTATTCGTGGTGAGATGGAAAGAATATGTTCATGCATGGTTCAATTATATTCTTCGTTGAGTTGTGTGTTTTGTTGTTGCTGGAGAATGTATCTTTTTTTTTTTTTTCCTTTTTCTTTCATTCGTGCAAAAGGGGAAGGAATTAAGAA
Source organism: Glycine max (assembly GCF_000004515.6). Taxonomy (NCBI): domain Eukaryota; kingdom Viridiplantae; phylum Streptophyta; class Magnoliopsida; order Fabales; family Fabaceae; genus Glycine; species Glycine max. The sequence goes on from NC_038253.2 coordinate 39,667,648, forward strand.
TTTTGGTTCGTTCAGCTTCTTTTTTTCTCTTTAATTTATGGGCTTGTGTTTTTGTGTAAAAGATTATTCGCTTTATTATTACATGCTATCTTGATGATTCGGTCAATTTTAATTAAATACGTGAAGGCGCAAATCGTGAGTGTGGAAATTAAAGCTGGGAGCTAGCAGCGGTGGGACATTAAAATAAACAGGCAAATACGAATGTTCACTTTGCCAGATTGAAGTGCATAAAGTGATAAGGCAGAGTAGAAAGCACCAATAAAAGTAGCTTCTTCTGACCAGGTGGTGGACACCACACAAAAGAATATATATATAAAAGAGTTAGTATATTTACAATATTTTTTTTCTTAATTAATTCTATCACGATTTTATGATAAATTTAGAAAAAAATATAAACATTAATTTATAATTTATTCTATAATTTAAAAAAAGAAAAAAGAACGAGCAAGACTCGCAAGAGGGTGGAGGCTAGTGGATCTCAGAATCTCACTTCTCACAGAGAGATAGAGAGATTGTCGTTTGTCATTGTCATGGGAAAGTTGAACTTACAAGTAGCCTTGTATTAGTTGTGTATCTGATTTGCTTCTTTCTTCTTTGTGTTTTTGAAATAACAAATTGCTTCCGTCTTTCATTTGTTTTTGAGAAGAAGAAAAAAGTTTGATCACAAATTTGGTGAAAATATAACTTGTTCTCAAAGTTAAATTTAATATTTCTCAGTTAGCATGAGAACGGTCCGTATATAACTCCGAAAGATCCAATAATTAAGTAGTCATGTAGAGAGGAGATAATAGAGGTTGTTGCATAAACATATAATCCACTGAGGTACGTATACATATAAAAACTAATAAAATGTTGTTATTATATTCATAATTCATTAATAATATAATATTTATTTCATAAAAGCTTATATATGATGCATTGACGTTTTATTATCTTAATGCATCTAGTATAACGTATAACTTTAATTATCTGCATAATTATATTGCCTTCCATAAATTACTGAAAAAATCACGAAAACTTCTTAAGCACATGCAATATTCCATTAATTTATTAAGGAGGGTTTAATTTCTTCCACCCATATTATTATTTCGTAAGAAAGAAATTATGCATATGGATTAAGGTTGAAAATGTATTTTTAGCAAACCTACTCCAAGTACATTCGTCCATTTTCGTCTCAGTTATTGGTACGATATATTTATCCTTCCTCATCTTCTGATAGGTTAGTCTTAATTTGTTGGCATCGATTCTCATCTCATAAACTTGAACGATGGTAGGCTTGATATTTTCGTCGGTTTGGCCAACGTGAAAGGAAAGATTTACACGATGCATGTAGGTTAGATAAGAAAAAAGCTATTGTATTAATTAGGAAGGTCCAAAAGTGAAAATCATTTGAGGTGGATGCTGACTTTTGAAGTATGCAATATTGTATGATAAATATTTTATCCGTGAGGTATCTAAGTTAAGGGGTACCCTTTAATTAAGAGTCCATTGACTTAGATGGAGTTTAGCTTAAAAGGAGCAACCAAGGAAAAAGGCTACCTACCTGGTACGAAGAGGGCTTTTTAGAGTGGATTTGAACCCATATTGAATGGATAGCTAATTTTTGTTTGCTCATACGTGAATGTTGACTTTTCAACGAGTAAGCATTAATTGATTTATCGGTTTAATTTAACATTTCAGTCACGAGACTCTCTCTGTGTGTGTATATATATATGAACACGATAATTGTTCGAATTCCTCTTCTTCCACAACCGACTAAAAAAAGGAAGTATTTTGGAAGGATTTTTTCCTTTTTGAGGATAGGAAAATCAGGATCCAGCTATGAGGACTTGAAGCTGTGAAACATGTGACCTTATCCTATTGTTTTGTTTTCTGTTTATTAAATAAATATTCATAAATAGTAAAAATTACTGCATTGAATAAATTCAATGTCTCCTAATCATTTAATCCCATTTTTTTTCTTGTTTTATGCTTCTTCCGATGGGTTTGGAAAGAATAACAAATCAAGTAAAACATTATTAGCATAACACAAATGTATTCCTCCTCATTAATATTTCGATAAATAATTAATTTCGTCATCAAAATATAATGATAAATTAATTTCTAATTAAAAGATGAAAAATACAAATTAAGTTTCTGAATGTGTAAATGTGACAATACGAAACCATTTATTGTAATGTTTAAATATCATTTTGATAATAAAATATATTTTTTGATAATGAATTTAACATTTAAGTTGTAAATTTTTAGAATCAACTTATCCTTAAAATAGTTACATGATTAATTTATTATAATTTTTATATATTTAAAAATTAAATTTAAATTTTTCATAAATCAATTTATCAGCATCTCTCTTTGAGGAAGGAATAAATTTTACTATTTATCCTTAATATTTTTGCATTGATAGTTTGGTTATGTGGCTTTTACATAAACTAGTGCAATCAATTTATTTATTTTGAATACTAGAGCGACAGATAATGGAAACACCGAAAAGATCAATTTATTTTTTATTTTCTCACGCTTCATTTCTTTATTATGAATTATTATGTTATTATGTTACATTTTTATTTTTATTGAAAAATATTTTGACTTCCATTTTTTTCTTCTTACCAAACAACTTACATAACTATTTTTTTCCACTTCTTTTGTTTTTCTTTCTTTCACTTTCTCTTCTTAAACCAAACACACCATAATAATTCTCCTTACAACTAGGAATAAATGATGATTCATATGGTAAATCATGTAGCTATACATCATCATTTAACAATGATACTTGTTGAAAACTAAAAATAATGGCATATAGAAGTTGGGGGATTAATTAAGATTGGTGTAAAAAAAAACTTGTTAGAAATTAAGATCGGTTGAAAAATTGTTGAGACTAAAATCAGTCAAAATAAACTATTAAGAGATCAAAAGTGAATTTTGTAATAAAATGAAGGATTAAAAACATAACTTATTAAAAATTTGAAATGCAATACCATGTTAAAATAGTAGGTCATGTGGCTATTATCATTTTTCTCATGTTATTATTTAACAGTGATACTTAATGACAAAGATTAAAAATATAAACAAAGGAAATTATAGAAACTAAAATCAATCAAATTGTTTTAGGGACTAAAAACAAAAATCACCAAAAGCTAAGGGACCAAAAACATATTTTGTTCTAATTAAAATATGTGATGTTAGTTCTTGTAGTCTTAACCCAAAGGATTAACACATTTGTCTAAGGTTCTGTTGTATTTACATGTGAAAGAATAATTTATTTAACAAAAGAATTTGTGTTTGATTTTCATGTAGAAAATTTTCTCGAGTTAAAAGATAGTCACAAGTTGTGACTCTTAAAATTTAAAATCTCAACGTTTGAAAACATTGGTAATCGATTACTGCTTTATAAATCAGTTTGAAAATAATGTTGGCTACTGGTAATCGATTACTGTCTGGTAATCGATTACTAGAGAGTAAAACTCTTGGTAAAAGATTTTTCTTTGAAAAATTCTTTTGAACAAAATGGAGCTATTCAATCTTTTCTTTTGAAAAAATCTTTTTATATTTATCTTGATGTTTTTCTTGAAATTCTTACATATCTTGAGTCTTCTCTTGAATCTTGATCCTTGATTGAACGACTCTTTGATTCTTGAAACTTGTTTGACTCTTGATTCTTGACTTGAGTCTTTGACATCATCAAAATAAACTCGGAAAGCTATGCTTCCATATAGAGCCGCAAGTGAATCCAACTAAATTTAATTTTTTTCTTTTTCATTTTGTTTTTTTTAGTTTTTTGTGTGTGTGATTTTGAGTTAAAATGATCTTTTGATTCATTGTTGAGCGTTTCCTGTGGCTGCAATTGTGTTTTTTGTTGAGTTAAATTGACTTAGAAGTGGTTACAATTGTGGTTGAGTTGCATGTGAAATTATGGTCTCGGATCATTTTTTAAAATTGATTTTTTTTTTTACATTTTGGTATCTAATTATCTATGTTATGAAATTATATTAATTTGTGATGTTATTTTTAAATATTTTAAGATAAGTATAAATTTTTTATATTATTTTATTATAGATCGGAACATGCGGGTCAACTAGTGAACGATCTAGTTTGACCACTAATCCAATGACTTGGTTACTAGACGGGTTTTTAAAACTATGAATTTAAGAGTTTAATATATATGTTATGATAGTGTAAAACAAATTTATATTGTCAACCAATTATAAATTTAAATTATTTTATGATAATTATTTTAAAAGTTAATAAATTTATCTTACATGATAAATTATGATTGAATAAGTATCTAAATTTTTTTACACTATAAATACATAACTTTTTTCTCTTAATTTAATCTTTTATTTATAACATAGATTAGTATTAACACGGCCACAAACACACCTTACGCGTGCAATTGATTACATCGAGTCTTCCAAGAAAATATCCTCAAATTTCAGTTAAGAAATCATACACATGTTCCCTTTCATTTGTGAATTTACAAATTCCAATTCGACGGAGTATACTTGAGTGCATTTCAGTATTTCACAGCTACTTAATTAGACTATGTCTTATTTGGACCTTATGCTGGTCTCAACTGAACTCAAGGTGCTCCTCTTTCCTCATGAATCCTGTCCTCCTTGGTCCCTACCAATAAAAAGGAGATACGTCTCTTCCAACTGAAAAGCACAGGTATGTCACCATCTCCACCCACTATATATACAATCTGCCATTAATGCATATGTAAGTTAGAACACTGATTAAACAAAGGATGGAAGTTGCCAATCACTGTAGCTAGAACACTGACTAAAATGATGAAACTATTTTATATCCAAGTAACTAAAAGTAGTTAATTAGTGACATGTTAAATATTTTTTTCCACCAATGTTTTCAATACAATCATTGAAAAGACTAAAAACAGAACATACGTATATACGCTTAAAATTTTACACTGTTCCTAATGTTTATTTTTTAGGTTAAAAAAGAGAATGTCTAAAAAAAAGGTTAAAAAAAGAGAAATTTAATAGTAGATTATTATTTTCAATAACAACTGTGAGATGTAAGTATATACTACATTTAAATGGAAAAATAACATCGTTAAATTCACAAGTCTCTTACTGACTGACTAGGTTGTCATCTTTAATCTTTAATTTGTACAATGCAGCTTCCTCTTTTTTGCTCATGGCCATGCGTCATGCATAGAATGATTTGCTTAATTTACAAGTAAGGATTGTAGATTGTTCACCTCAAACCGACGTGGCAGAAGCAAGCTAGCACTTTGCCATCACTGTAGATTTTGTAATTACAATTGCGTCATTTACTCTATATAATGTATATTTTGACAATAATTTTTCACACTATTAAAAGTTATAACAATTTAAAATCCTACAGCCAATTGGCAACATCCTTTCAAAAGCCTGAATGAATTTGCACAAGAATAGTTGTCTTGAAATAAATGAGTTAATTAGAGAATACAATTATCAGCAATCATATTAAAAAAAATTATATATTCTCTCCTATTACTAAATTCATGTTATTTATTAAATATTATTAGTTTATATTTTAAATAGCCTTTAGAAAACATTTTATTTGTATATATATGAACACAATTACTGTAACTCAAGACACTAAATAATTCTAAATAATATTGTAAAACACAGGATAATACAAAAAAGAGGAGAAGTTGAATCTTTTTTAAAAAAATACAATTGCACGGTTCGTTCCACTTCACTCCGCTATATATATATATATATATATTTGCATTAGTATTGAAATTGTGCTTAGATTAAAAAGATAATTTTTTATATGTTTAAAAAATTAGAATTTAAGATAAATTAATAGAACTTAGTTGGGTTAATGTAATTTAAATAGATACAAGATTAATAATAATTTAAATGTAAATATAGTTATCATTATACTTGTTATTTACGATATTATAATATTTAATTAATAGGACACTGAAATACGGTAAGAGTTGTATAAATTAATAATGAAAATATCAAGGAAGACTGTTAATTTTTGGCAATTGTTGGTTTCACAAAATAATAACCTAGGTACTGATATAGGTCACTTCACTATTTTTTTTTTGGTAGCGACATTGTGAATAGATTAAGGAGTAATTTTTTTTTTAATGTTAGAAAAATTATAATTTGAGATAAATTAATAACCAAAATTAATAATACAAAGTAGGGTAAACTTTAGTTGGGGTGTATTAAAGTTTTAATGAAGGTAAGAATGAGAATAATTTGAACGCAAATATGTAATTTAAATATAATTATTATAATACCTCATTGTTTACGTTATAATATACAATATATAATGAAAAGTGCGGTAAAGTACGATAGAAATTGCATAACTTAATCATGAAAACATCAACTAAGACATATTGATGATATTTGGTGTTAAACTTTAGCTTAATAGACACAAGCAATCGTAAACAAAACTAGTTAAGTCATGAGATAGATTCTGAGGATATTATAGAATATTATTATTGATGTACATGCGTATTTATGTTTTTAGACCTCAGGGCTAGTAGAAAAATACTATTGTTCTAGTACAGTAGTCATGCATACGCCCGGGTAAGTTAAAAAATTAAATATATAATATAATTGTATATATTACGGTGTAAAACTTAATAAATGAGAACTAAAACTAATAAAATTGAGATATGTAATATATTTTATAAAGTAACACTGTCTATTTAGTTTGGATGATATTTATAGTTATTCATGTTTTAAAATTTTATAAACAATAAAATGTATACTTTTTTGTCTAATTTTAAATTTAAAATTAATTTTAAATATAATTAAATTGTTATTATAAACTGTAGTAGACAATATATATTTATAGAAAAAAATATGAAAAAATATCCTTGACAGATGATAATGTTTTTTACTTGAGCTATAACTTTACATACATTCTTACCAAAAACTAAAAAAGTAACTCAAGTCCTTATTTCTATCCAGCAATAATAAGAAAAAAATTGTAAAAAAAATTATACTTTAACCATGATAATATATATGAGTAAACTTGATATGTAATCGATTATTTTATTAGCTAAAGTCCTCCATATAATTTGAGTAATTATCAGCAACAAAAAAAAAAAAGTACCTAATACCTTACTCTTTTTCGTTTTCTTGGAACTTTTTTTGAAAGACTAAGTATCATCTATTAAGAAACACAATTGCAGCTTGGACTTTTTTAATTCAGTTAAAACAAATTTTTTACATTTACTCTAGGATCGATGTAGATACCAACATTACATAAGGTGAGAATCTTTTACATCAGAACAAATTGAACTCATGTAAGGAAGACTAGAAAATCCAATGTAAAAAGTTTCAAACTTATCAAGAGTTTAAACCACGGAAAATGCATAAACCTTAGTTTATACTCCCATTAATTTACCTGGGGTTAAAAAACCCTGTCAATACTAAAGTTTTTTTTTTCTTTCTTTAAATGTCTACTAGACGTTCTGATCAGCATTGGCAGGAAACAAACAAAATTAAGTGTGAACAATGGAAGTTCCAGACATACATCTAGTATAGAATACCAAAAAAAATGGAATTTCATGAAAAAGAAAATTCTCTTGTAATATTCATAGCGCCCTCGCTGCTCTGAATGTTGCCAGGATTAAAAAAGTACAAATATCATGAAATTTCTAGTTCTACCAATTAAGACTAACATATATAATAGTCTTAATTGTCACCTCAAGCATATATAATCATCATGATTATACAGCTCATTGCACGATAGAGCAATTCTGTGACATATATAATTAAATCCGATAAGTCTCCTTAGTTTTCTTTCTTCTGTATTTACTTGAATGAACCTAGTACTTAATTTCTTAAAACTTGTGATGTTGTAAGAGGGAGAGACAGAGAGGTCGTGTTTGCAAGAATCAAATGACAGTTCCTATGTCCAAACTCCTCCTCTTGTTGGTTTGGAAAGCTTAAAGGTGTGTGACATAATTGATCAATCCACTGGAAATTGGAATGTGAATGCTATTAATGAGATTTTTAATAACCGTGATGCCCAACAACAGATTTTGTCCATGGCCACTTACTTAAATAATGATGAGGATACTCTGATTTGGAAAGCTTGCTTAGCAGGTATGGCAAATTTTCAGTCAACTGTGATTATTATTTAATCATGAAAAGGTTGGTTGACAATGAATCATATTGTGAAGATGATAATTGGATGTCCATTTGGTCCCTTAAAATTCCTCCAAGAATGGAGTTGCTTATTTGGAGAATAGAAGAGGATGCCTTCCTACAATGCTGCAATACTATTTTTTCTTTTATCGGCAAATTTTAGTTGTTAGTATTGTTAGTTTTTATTAGTAAAGGGATTCGAATTCACAACCTCTTTCCTCCTTTCCTTCTTCTTTCACCAATAGACCAATTTTATATCTCCTAAAATGCTGCAATTTTTCTTTTGGAGTTGCTGCTTTAATTAGGGGCAACCTTGGCCAATTTGTATATGCAATGACACCATGGTTCTACTTCACCTCAAGAAGCTGAAGCAATAGGTTTTCATGCGGCTATTACATGGGCTGCAAGCTTAAATCTTGATCATATCATCTTTGAGCTAGACTGCAAATATGTTGTGGACACTCTTTTATCACTCAACTTCATGAATAATGAATTCAGTCTCATCCTTGAGAAGTGCAGTGAAGATCTCAGGTGTTTTTGAAATTCTTCAGTTGAGTTTGTTCGTCTCGACAAGCCAATCAAGTGGCTCATTCCCTACAAGGGTGTCTAGATCCTATCCTCGTAGACATGTTTTTTATTTTACACCTACATACATGTATCCATTCTCGCATTTTTAATGAAATAATATGAGACAGTTTTGCCGTAAAAAGAAAAATGGTAGTTAAGATCATAATAACTTTAGACAATTTGGAAAATTCTCGTTTTATAGATGAAAAGAAACTTTGTAAAAAAAACAATTGCCATTCACATTCAGTGGTTGGAATACTTGGGAATCCTATGATAGTGATAGGTGATTTTATTTCTTTGCGTTCATAACAAGCTGTTAACAAATTTCTTGATACCAGATCCTTTTTCACGAATAAAACAAATTAAAAGGTCTATTCCTGCAACCTTGGACTTGAATAGTCAACCCTGTAGTCTAAATTTACCAAAACTTAGGTATCATTTGTCATTCTCTTCCAACTAAGAAATACGAAAATCTACTCAAACTTGAATTTGAGACAAACCAATCTTCAACATGGAAACAAAATAGAAAGGAAACACATGCATTTCTGATTCTGTTTGAAACATACAGTATATATCTATATATATAATCTATCTATATATATATATATATTGATCTATATATATATATATATATTTGAAACTACATGTGAGATAGATAAATTTTTGTGTTCTGAATCTACAAAAGCTAGAGTATCCTTTTTCACTCTAGTTCTTTCTCCCATACAAGAAACAAATTATTGTTGAGTCGATATTGAACATCAAACATTCCATACTTAATGTACTCATAAGCGTGCTTACCAAGAAAATCCTGAAGCCTCCCGAGGAAGTTTCCATATGCTGGCAACACCATGTTTTCTATGGATTTTATTAGTTGTTCCCTTAATTGTTCATCAAAAACAAACCAAGCAGACTGAACGTTGCATATCTCATCTAAGTGTTCATTGAAGGAATGGAGCTTGTCTTTCATTACCTCGGCCGCAACATTAGGTTCTACTTCATCAATGTCCACCTTCAAAATGTCCACAATCTTATTCCACGAGCTTCTCTGATAGAGTTCAAGGTTTTGTTGAACTTTTGTTGTGCTTTTTTTGAACCCATAGTCGCCAAAAATAGGATTCAATTGGGGTTGTGTTGCTGCTAGTTCTATTTGCCTCCAATTGTTCATGATGAAAATATAACCCAAAGTAGGGTTATTGTAAATTTTGGAGTTGGCTTCCAAACAAGTCTCTAATAGCTTCATTATTATTATCCTGTCTACTTCCACAAACAGAGATAAAGGCTTTTGCCAATCTATCCTGTTCATATAGTCCAACACACAATGGGTAATCTGATGAACCCCTCCACCTACAGGAGTAACAGTGGCTTGCTCCTTATCAGCATAAGAAAAATATACCAAGTTCATTAAAATGTTCAAACTCTTGTCACCCCAGAGAGCATCATTTCCGAGTGACACATGGTACTTCTCCACAGAGGAAATGGACCCTTCAAAGACGCGATCGCATAGTGTCCTTTCATTGGGGAAGAGTATCATGACAGCTACATTCAGAACTTTTATCCAACACTGAATCTCTATCATCAGCTTGTCAATGTCCTCCTCCACGTTGAGATCTTGCATTCGCAACCAAAAATTCGAAACACTCTTTCTCAGGAATTTCCTGCGACAGCTACGGTACGCTCTGCAGCATTCCACCTTCAACCCTGCTGCCACCATCAGCCTAACGGTTTCACGGAGGTCGTTGATGATTATTCCCGACGACAACAACGCATCCACCACCAAGTTATCATCGGCATCAATTTCACACACATGAATTTGGTCCTCGTTGACAACATTAGCCTTAAGGTATTTGCTGACATGTTTTGAAATTGTGTCCATAAGGTTCTCGTTCTCCTTCTTAAGCGCCTCTATACAACCCATGAACCGTTCCATGATGTTGTTATCACTGAAACTGTTGCCTTGTTGTGAAAGTGAATTGACTGGGAATTCAAGAGGGACATGAGCGTCTTGTTGCGTGATAATCATAACATCAGGATGCAACTGAGATGTACTGTGACTGGTTCCTTGTGAATCAATTTCAATGACTAGATCATCTCTGAGTTGTAGTCCACGATACTCGATTCTCGTCGGTGAAGCACCCAAAGTAGAACGAAGAAGGATGAGAGAATAACTGAAACTCCCACCAACGACGACTAACCATATTTTTATTTTCATGAGTTGTATCGTAAGAACTCCGCTGAAAAAATATAGGAGATCAACCTCAAATCCAAAGTGACTCAGTCTTGACATACTCAGAGACATGATAGCAAATGCAGCACAGGAAAATAGGCTATAAGCATCAGGTTTTCCTTTCACTTCTTTATCAAAGAAAAAGGAGTATACAGAAGTGAAGAACAAAATCAAAAAGGCCATATGAGCTTCCAGCCAGGTAGAGGTGGAGCGCTCCCATGCCTTTGCGAATAAGACCGCAAGACACACGATGAAACTAAAGACAATATAAAGTAATGTCTTCCACCAAGTCCACTTTCCAAATAAATGGTTGAAAGAGGTGCTGAGAGCGTAACAGAGCAACCCAACAACAGATGAAACAAAGCACACAAAACTCCATACCTTTGGCTCTAGTAGCCAACTCCGAATCTTTATTATGAGCATGGGCACTGTGTAATGTGTTCTTTCTCTAGCAAGCAAGGTTTGTGTTCAGAACCAGAGAAGCTAGCTGATTGACCCTAGTGGGTTTGATAATTGAGCATATCATACAAGATACAGATGCCGTGCATGCTATGCAACATGAATTTTCAAGCATGTCGCTGGTTCCAAGTCTTGGTCAATCACATGGAGTAGAAATTCACTGAGAAGAAGACATGAGGTTTTTTTTTATATTTTTTTATCTTCTAAACCACACTTATCTTTCATTGGAAACAATCATGTTCAAGCTAGACAAGATCATTATGGACGACAAAGCTCTTTCTCCAAGTATTTAACACATCTACTTACCTATGATTCGAACTCAAAACCTCTAATTAAGCAGGAACAAATCCATGTTAGTTGATCCACTTGCTTGGTGGTGAAGACGGGCTTTATTTATGTGTTGAAGGCCTGAAGTCTTGGTCAATCACGTGAATAATGTCCCACATCTATATATGACTACAAGGTTATAATCACAGTGCAATTGCTTTTTGAAAACCGATAGAGAGAGAATCATGCCAATTCATTTTGTCATGGACTCCTAAACAAGTATTTTGTTTGGCTTCATTTGTAGCTAAATTCATTGTAACCATAATATAAATGACAAGAACTAGATTGTAATCATTTCAATTAAGTTGAATGATATTAAACTAGTTTTTATGATTCTATCATTTTCTTTGAGTTTCATGGTTCCAATACTGTTATCATCCCAATCCATGATTTATGAGAAGGATGCATCTTTCAGGTAAAAATCTACAGAGCAATTAGCTTGTCTCAGATGAAAATTATGAAGCTAATAACCCCCTACAACATCAACAACAAAACCGAAAATTTCATTAATTATTTATAACAATAATCAATTACAGACATAATGATTATTTAACTAATTTATTTTTCACAACCGTAACCAAGTCTTGAGGATTACTAATTGTGCTTATGGCCATTTTTGTTCGTTGAATTAACTGATACTATTTCAAACAAATGATCGGCAACTACAGTGAGTATTCTAAATCAAAGTGAAACAAAAATTACTCACACTCTGTTCAATCCATATTACAAACAAATATGAAGAAAAAAAAAATTAAGAACATCGTATGAATAGTCACGATACATTGTTTTCAATCAAGTTCTTTAATATATAATATAGGACAAATATCGATGAGCTAGATTACCTTACAATACACAAATCTAAATGCAACCTGACTTCTTTCTAAATCTTGAAATCAGTTTTCAATTCAAACTTTCCTCTCAATTTTTACAAAATACTCTCTGAACCATAAACCCAAAACAAGAGAAATGTTTTCAAAGATATTAAAGCTTTGCTCTCTTCTCCTCTATCTTGTTGAACCCTCTATTTGTCCTTCTGTTCATCCTCTCGCCATGCTCTCTCCTTCTCTAATATCTCCTTTCGTATTGGTCCCTCTCCCTTCCTCTTTGTAAAAGCTTGCAATGAGTGACATTGCTTTCGTGGACACAGACAAAATGAATTTATTTGTGAATATATAAATATTTCATTGCTTTGCTATATATGTATTGGCTGATTTACAAGATACAAGGGCATAAGGACTATTTATATAAATATATAAAAAAGAAAAGAAGGATAAGGACTGATCTACAATATTGAAATGTACAGAAGAAAGAGGAAATCAACAGCTCTATCATCTTGATAATATAAACCCTTAAAATCTGTTGAAACTAAATTCTAAGAATTTGGACTCCTTGTTATGCACACAAACACTAAGGTATATATATATATATATATATAAGTTTATACGCCTCCATAGGTTATATATGGAGATGAGCTATAAGTTATGATATTTATATTAGATTTCCTTGTAAAACCAATTGCTATGAAGTATATATGTTGTACTTGAAGAATTGAGGCAGTCTATGCAACACTTTCTAACAACCCAGAAAGGGAACCTCACGCCTTGTTAATTTGCTGACCTTGAGGCTCCAAATTTAGTGTTGCTGTAGCAGTGGACTGCAAACAGTGAGAGTGAAAGTTGGGTAACATAATGGATAATGAGTAAGGTTGTATTGATATAAGTGAGGGGGTTTTGGATTTGAGTTGGATTTTGATGGCTGGGGTCAATGGTTGGATCATACTTCGATTATTATTATATAATACAGGTTGTGGCTTCTTGCACCTCCAAGTTGTTTCCTGTATTCTTTCTGTAATATTTCTTTACCTTCTGAATTGACAGTTCCGGAAGCTAATATCTGTAATTAATCCGAAATGTAATTTTATATTCCGGATTAATCATTTCAGAAGGCAAAAAAGGAGTGCAGAAAGCAACTTGGGGGTACAGGAAACAACAGCCTAATACATGATAGGGATTTTATGAGTTGGGAAGTATGTGGGTCGTTAGTGGATTTGGTTTGGTATTTTTCTGAAGAAATGGGTTAATGGGCTGCTAACCCAATTAGCTTTTTGAAGGCAAACTAAACAACACACACGAACCACTCCTCCCCCCCGCCCCCCTCTTTTATTATGATCTTGTTTTTTTTATACAACATTATCTTCTTTATCTCATAGTAATAAATAAATTTTTAATAAATCAAATATTCAAACATATTTATAAGTGATGGAGCTCAGCATGCATATTTTTTTAATATATAAATTTAGCTTCATGAACAATTTATCAATACAAATAAGGTTCTTTTTATTTGTCAGTAGATTCTTAATAGTTATAAAAAAAAAAAAGTCGGTTAGTAGATTCACCTAGCCCATTGTAGGCTAGATCACATAGATCAACCAATTTTTTCGTTAAAGCTAAGTTCGGCTAAGAATTTCATAACGTGTTTCGCGAAGTTTAGAATAGAGTATCATTGTGTCGATAATTACAAAAAGACTTAAAAACGAAATCAAGAACTTAGCACAAGTAGGAGAATGCGGAAGATCCATGAATGCAATTCATGAAGTTCCACATCCATTCTTAGGGAACAGCTCAACTAGAGAATCTTAGGAATCCAAACTCAACTTTTTCTCGTACTAAAAACTAACAAAAACAGAGAAAATCTGAACCAATCAAAAGAATTACGAAATCCTCAAAAATGGTCGCAGAATTGCTTATTTTATAGGTGCAAGACACTTGAGCCATCACGCAACACGGGAAACACATAGCTGAAAGATGTTCAATTTCTTTTTCATTATTTTACCAAATAGCATAATTATTTTACTCTTTAATTATTATTTTTTCTACTTTTCTTCCTCACAATAAACATATGCTAAAAGAAAAACTTTACTCATTTTAAGGTTAAGTTTTTGTGAGTGGCTTAAATTTAGTCTATTTCTAATCTATGATGTTGACCCTCACTACTCGTTTCAATTTTATTTTTTTAAAACTGAACCTTTATTATTTATTTTACCCTAAAAGAAAAGAAAAATTAACATGAGCCGATGAAGAACTAGCTAGGGTTAGGGAAAATAGTCAGAAGTTTAACTCTTGGAGTTTGTGTAAACCCTAGGAGGAAAACCTTAAAAAAGAAACGTAATAATGATAACAAGAAAGAAAAAAAGGAAGAAGAATATGCAAAGGGATGTAAAGAAAGGAAAGAAAGGAGAAAAGATTTTACAGTGAAAGGATCATTCATTGCTATCACCTCAAATAAGTGTCTTTGGACTGTCATCCATTCACGTACACCTTACTCCCAAAAACAAAATCCCTTTCCCTTGCATTTGTGTCCACTTTCCATTACATGAAATGACAAGTATTTCATGCCCTTAATTCCTCTTCTTCACTCACTTTCTCTTTCTCGAGAAAAAAGGAAAAGGGAAATTGACACTGTAGTACATAAAGTCATGAGTTAAGTGTATATAAAGATGTCCCATTCAGATCTATTCGGGAATATATTTCAATCCAAAAAATGATGCTGCCGGCATTTCACTTTATTTGGCATTATACGTTAAAGCAAAAACAGCAGTGTGATATATATTTGAGCATATCGACAATCACTTTCCATCAAATTCCAAGCTAAAAGGTTTCCAAACAAAATGAACACTAGGAGCTTATAGAGATCAAAAGCTACTTCCCCAACAAATACTAGTAGCCACAACTTTGCCTCTTGTCAATGGTTCTTTTTTCTATTACTAAGCTAAACCTTAGATACTACTCGAGTCACCATTTTTTGGGTGCATATGTTATTATACTTTTTAATACGAGACCATTAATTAAGTTTGGAGTTTGGACCACTATTTGTCGTCTATTCATATTCAATTTCAAATTTGTTTCAATAATCTCGGGTATGTCATTAAATGGTGAATGTTTTTATTTATTTTAAAATGTTGCTATGTTTATTTTGAGTATGATATGTGCACATTGTATAGTTATAATCTAATAGTGGGTATTATAAAATATTCATCCATAAAAGATATATATCAATTAATGTAAGAGATTTTGATTTGTATCGGCTTTATTAAATTTTAAACATTAAATTATTTTAGTAGATTATAAGTTGTTAAATTATTAACGAACATACTTCAGTGTTTGATTTTTTACATAACTAATCCAGTTTGAAGCAACGGTCAAAGAAAACAAAATTTTATTTATATGAACTAGAAACAAAAGGAAAAATATATAATAATAATAATAATAATAGTAATAATAAATTATTTTGAAAAAATTATAGTTTGAACAACGAATGTGCGCACATGTGCCCCTGCGAGGCCGCGACTGATTGTCTGATACCCAGTGAAAGTGATTCGATTCCTTTTTCTTTCTTTTTCAGATAAAATCTGCATCAATATTCATGCAAAAACACCTTATATAACAAATTATGAGCAGAGATAAATATAATTAAACAACTCATTGTTTTGGTAATTAAATAACAATTTAACACACTGCTAACCTTAACACATCAAACTGATGATCATTCTCTAGCCATGATGGTTGTTAAATTAAATGTGTATATACTTTTTTTATTAGACAAAGTATTTGAATACTGAAGTCTTTGAAGATCCGGATTCCTTTAAACAAAGTCATTGGAGTTCGCAATAATTGTGTAAAGATATACCAGACAACTTTTAATTAAAATTTACATATAGTATTTTGTGTAACCTGTTCAGAAACAACCGCAACGCAATTGCATCCAATTTCCAAATATAATCATGTTAGCTAGTCAATTACGTATCTATCTTCTTATACAGTATACTTAATCTAAGAGGACACCTAACACATTCAAATAGAATATATTTCTCGATCACATATTCATATATGTCAAACATTATGTTTTATCTTTCAACATATGCGAGTAACAAACATCACTTTGTTGGAATTATCATCACTAAATTTACTTAAAAATAATCAATGAATAAGAGGTACCTAAACATGATTAGAAAAATAACCCTTACTTGAACATTAGAATATTATTTATAGGTATCTTTCTCACACTTTCGAACAGTCATGCACTAAGACTTCGATACAGAACTAATAAAAAAAATTCTTTCAGCAAGCACGGTAAAAAGTGATTCACCAGAATAGATATCCAATTCATTTCTCACAGTAACATACAGTATTTTTTTTCTCTTTATTCACAAATATATCATGATAAAATCTCATTGATGCAATGTTAATTAGTTTGCGTAGGATTGTAATGTATATAATGTATGGTCCATGGACACGTGCAAATGATGGCGTTGTCTTGCAGTAGTAATGATGGTATTTTCCACCGCTTCTTCCACTGTGTGGGATCCACGTCCTATCATGCGACCCAACTTCACCAATCACAATGCCCGATTCCTTAACCTTTATCTTTGACCGACAAAAGCATGCCCTAGTTTCAAAACCAAAGCATCAACATTTCTAACCTCTAAGAATTTTCCTAAACGACAAATCTTCCCGGCGCAACGACAACCAGGCCCACAACCAAATGGCTACATGTTCATCACCAAGTGTCCTTCATGTGCATTCTTTCGTTATTTTTGTTTGGGGGCTAAATGTGAAAGTTGTTACTCAATTTCTGATGAAGTTCGTTTAGTTCATATATACACAAAAATTAGTTGTTTTTTTTTACGTTTTGGTTTTTTGTTATGAAGTATTATCATTAAATAAAGATGCCATAATTATGTTGATAATCATATGACTTGTTACATAGATCGATTATTATATTAACATGATAGTCACATGTAAAATGTTTTAATAACTAATATTTTTTAATGTAATAAATAGTATTTTTAATCTTTTATCTTTTTTTATGAAATTTACTTTTAATCTTTTAACTTTCTTTTATCGATTTTGATCTCTCAATTATTTTTTGTCATTATTTTTAGTCCTCCCATCAAGAAATAAGTATCGTAATCATAAAAAATAAAAAAAAAAGATTGACTGTGAATTTGTAAGAAAAAAGATGGCGAATAGTTCTATATATTCGACATATTACAAAAAAATCTGCACATCAATGAGCAAATTTGGGGCACCTGGACATGCACTTTGGGGTATATTTTGGGCTACTGTTAATATGAAAGGTTGGATTTTGGGTCTGCATAATTATGCAGTTTTGTATATATAGTGTATGAGTAGTTCATAGCTCACTATATATACTATGCTTCTATAGCCTATTGCCCTATTGTAAGGGTTGAACCCCTGGTGCTTGTTTCTTGTTAATATAGATTCGTTTTGATTTGCTGATAAATTTTGTTTAGCAAATTTGTTTACCAAACTTGTTTCAGCCACTGTTGTTAATTAGTGCCATATGTCCAAGGTTCAGTGTTCTAAACATATTTTTTCATCTTGATTCTTGAGGGGAGTGTTAGAATATATATAAACTTGTTAGTTACGTCAGTTCATTCAGTTGATAATTAGTTACTTGTCTTCTTTTTTTATAAAAAAAATCTACATTAGTTGATAATTATTTATTTTTCTATTTCTTCTTTTAAATCTGTTTTGTATTAGTCTCTATAAATAAAAAAGATTGTACACTCAACATTTTAATCAAGAAATGAAAATATATTATTCTTCTTCCTCTTTACTCTATTAATGCAGAGAGTTCCATCGTCACAAATACAGTAAATTACTCGGCGTGTAAATTAACACAACAAGTAGATATTAGGTTAAGTAGTTTAGCTTGTCAAGAGCCTGAGGTGTGAGATGGTCTATGATTTGGTATAAGCAATTTTCTTCACTATTTATCTCTTATTTATTTAGTTTGGAAAAAAAATAATAATAATTGAATAATCATGAACAGAAGTGATATGATGACATGGACTATAATGGGTTAAAAGTTTAGTTGTATATAACAGATTTGCTGTCAGAGGGGCTACCTAGAATTGAAACACCACCGGCCTTAAAAAACAGAATTATAAATTTGGTCTCTTATTTATTTTAAAATTTGATTTTAATCTTTTTATAATTTAATTTATGAATTTAATCTCGAAATTTTTTCAATCTCGTTATTTCAGTCTTTAATTCTGAAATTAGACATTGACGGTTAATTATTTATCTTAATCATCATGTCACGTGTTGCGATTTTATTGGAAGTTAACATTAATTAAGTGTACGAAATTAGCGTCCAATAAACATGTGATACGTGATGGTCAATATCTAATAAAAATGCAATATGTTGCGATCAACGTTGGCCAGTAAACATTCAATTTTGGGATTATGGATTGAAATAATAGAATTACAAAAAATGAGACACTAAATTCGTGAATTAAATAATACGGGAATCAAAATTGAATTTTGAGATAAATAAGAGACCAAATTATAAATTTGCCTAAAAAAAAATGAAAAATAGGAACAAAATCATGATGGCCTATTTTTATATGTACGTAAATAAATAGGCATGACATTGGAATATCGATCCGAAAACATACCTCAGTCAAATGGTATGACATTTTTGCATAGGTAGACGGGAGAAAGAAAATCTTGTGTTGTCGTGATTCAAGGGAAATTAAATGACATTATTGTGGTGCAATCAGAAGCCAGATCTGTATTATGTGAGGCCAAAAAATATCGCCTCAATCTCATAATCCACTTAATTAATTGTCAACTTTGATATCATTATGGGACGATTTTTGACGCTCAAAATTGGACATCTGTCATAAGATAAAAAGAAGGGGCGAAACCAAAGTTATATCTCTATAATTAGTAACATGACCCAAGTAGTAATAATAATATCACCATAAATTTTTAAAATAACAGATAGATAAAAAATAAAATTTCTCTCTAAAAGTGACAATGTAGTTAAAATAAAAATGAGATAAAGATAATAATTAATAACAGCAGATATTTTGGTGCAAATAAACGACTTGAAACACTGAAAATCTAACAAAGAACAACGTAGACTCTATAATAAAATAATAATAAAAAGTTGGAAAACTACAAAACGGAATAGTATTAAAACTCCAAGTGGGGAACTATGGATTAACAAGGATCACAATCTAGGAGAGAATTGAGATCAGAGTTGAGTTATATCAAGAAAACATTCATGTATATATTTTGACTTTAAAATAAAAATAAAAACATCTCAAATTAAATAGGCTAAAATTAAATATACTTTTACTCATTTATGTTTTAAATTATGTTTGATTTAGTCGTTTATATTTTAAAAAGTTTAATTTAATCATTTATTTTTATAAAGTGGATCAAAATGATTATACCAAAATAATAATATATTTTTATTTTGGAATACGACTTTGAACATTTTTTGACTAATTAGAGATGCAAAACTAGTCCCATAAACTAGATTTACTTACATAAAAACTATAAAACTCAACTGATATTTGAATAAAAGAAAATTTAAGTGTGACAAAAATCGAAAAAAAATGAGTCTCGAGTAATTAGACAATAATTTAATATTAGATTTACTTTTCAAACAATTTTTAGTACATTTATTTTCTTTTTTTATTCCAACATTAGTTGTTTTTATAGTTTTTATTTACATGAATTTAAGTGATAAGTTTCACCTTTCAAATTAGTCACAATAGGATTTAAGATGGTATTGTGAAATAAAAAATGATTGTTGTTTCAAATTTTAGTTCACTTTAAAAGCATAAATGATTAAAATGGGTTTAATCTAAAATATAAATGACTAAAAATATATTTTAGCCAATAAAAAAATCATATCTGTAAAGGAGTAAACACAATTAAAAAAAATCACATTCCTTAAGGTTTTATTGCACATAATAATTCTACTTATTTTAATTTTTAGGATAAATTATGTTTTGAGTTCTTATACTTTAAGTTAAACTTAATTTTAATTCCTATACTTTTAAATTGATTTTTGGTTCCTATACTTTAAAAGAATAGTTGTATTTAATCCCTATACGATGACTACTGAAAGACCAAATAGAAACTGAATCCACTTAATTTTTAAAGTATCAATTTAAAACTACAGAAATTAAAATCAAATTTGACTGAAAGTATATGGACAAAACATATATTTGACCCTAGTGTTTACAATAGCCTCCTTTATGGTTCAAAAAGTTAAGGATGGATAGTGTAATAAAAAAGGGACATTAGAGCAATACTTTTCAAACAATTAATTGAGGAGGTTAGTGTAGACACTAAAAAAAAAGAGAAATATTGTGTACAATATGAAAAATATATATTCAGAAGATACCAATGGGGTGTAATGACCCTAATCGAGTGGGACACTATAAATTTAGGTTTAGCTTGTTAAAAAAATTGGATGACTCAAACTTCAGTCATTTATTTAAACAATTCTAATAAGAGTGAGTTTGACTTGATTTAAAAAATTTAAGATTGAGCTTTGTTTGTTTAACTAATTTCTAATTTTTTATTTTTTATTTTTTGTTAAATTCTTTTTTAGTTTTATCAATTTATTGTTTTATATATATTATAATACTAGATAATAATCTACAAGTAAAAGTATGTGTTAAACATGTGGTATGATGTTATATTTATCAAATTTTATATTAATAAAAAATTAGTTAATACCTCATTCGTATAAAATCAAAATTTATATAATATATATTTTTCAAGATATACTAAAATATGAATGATAAGATCACCTTTTTATTGATGTTTAATTTTTCTAAAATTTAACAAAATTATTCAAGGTAATATACAATCATAAGGCTTAATTTCATATTTTATCATCTTTTTTTTTTTTGCGAACTTTTACCATTCAGGTTTTGTTTTCACTAATTTTATGACCCAAAGTTATAATTTTTTGCCAAACAACATCATTTTGCTACCAAAATGATGGAAAATGAAAAATAAAATAAATTGGGTAGTAAAATTCATTCAATGTGTACATATAAAGGCAATGCATTCAAAAAACAACCAACATAATAATTCTTTTTAATCAAATGTTATATCTTAATTAATTTGAATAAAAAAACAAAATAAAACAATGATCTTAATTTAGTTGTAAAAAGTAATATAGAAAAAATTATTATACAATCATATAATTTTTTCAAAATTTTTGAGCTCAAATTCAATTGTAAGGAAATAGAATTAAAGTGGGGAAAGATTGTGTTCTTAAAATAAAATTAGAAGTGTATATATTCTTACGAATTAACAATACCGTATTAAATATTAGAAAGTGGCTTAATAATTATTCAATTTATTAATTTTTGTTACAAATAATAAATAATAAATAATAAATTTGTGACTGTTTATATCTATTTCATTATTTTTTATAATTTTGTATTAGTATTTATCTTTTGTACTTATAAATGGTACTGTTAAACCTAGTAGAAACCAATTTAAGTTATACAATAGCCTTACCAAACTAATGCCAAAAAAGCCTTATCAAACTTATTTTAACTAGTAGGATTATGTAAAGAAAAAATATCATATATTCTACTAAAAAAACTATATCGTATATATTTAGAAAAAACTATTTAACGTCACCATAACATTATTTTCATTAAGTCACTATTCTTGAACAACGCTAAAAATTTATGACAATCAGATATACATGAAAGTCACATTATATTGGCATCGTGTGCTTTCGGAATCTCCTTTTTCGTCACCTTCAAAATTTGGGTTTAACGTGGATCTGATATTTGAAAGGGAACCATCTATCTAAACTTTTTTTTTTTTTTATCAAAGCCAGTTTCTGCAAGGATAACTTCTTGTCTAATCATATACACCCTTCTAAAGAAATAAAGGTAAAAAGATTAAAGTTACTGGTGGTTAAGTTTTTCCCCATCTTACTCTTTTTCTATTAACTAGTAATTAACGTGAAAATACAAACCCCAACCTTCTATACCCTTTTACCAGTCTAGCCAAGCTACATAAATCATCCTACAATTAAGTTCAATGTACGTTCTAACACATCCTATATATGTAATCTACTGATAAGTTGACTACATTTTTAGTCAGTGCCTCCCTTGCTTTCAATATTTCTTTATATCTTCTCAAATTATCAAAATGCAGGTTTGAACACGATATAAATAAGCAACTAGCTTGCTTATTAATATTGTTTTGATTTGCCTCTAAAAAAACACGATAACTAAGAAAAAGTTAACTTTTTTTAAAATCTATTTTTTCCCTCTAATTAACTTGATGGCCAAAATTGCACGATTGGTAGTTTATAAAAGACTCAACAAATTAATACTCTATCTAACGAAGGTTGTATAAAATTTTTTAAAAATAAAATAAATGAATAGATTCCGAAACTTCAAAGCACAAAATAGTAAGCATTTTTGGCAACTTTGATTTATTCATAAGAAAAATAGTAGGTTATATTACAAAATTGTTCTCTCATCTGACTTTTTTTTTTCAATTTAGTCTCTTAAATTTAAAAAATTAAAAATTTGTCCTTAAAATTTCTCATTTAGACCAATTAACCTTTCAGACAATTGTTTACTAAATTAATTAAGTTGGTGCGTGAAGCTGATATAATGACCAACTTAGTCTAATATAATTTAAAAATTAAAGTAAAATTTTAAAATTTAAGAGACTGTATTGATGAAACAAAAAAATCGAAGGGACCAAATTGTAGTTTAAAACAAAATAACATTCAAGAGATTCTTCAGTTATTAAGGATTCTTCCATAAGAAAATTGTTAAGCATTAATTTCCAATGTTTCTTACATCTAATGGTCTTTGTTTTGAATAAGGTCAGTCTTTATGACCTTAATAATCAAATCAACAAAAGTTCAACATAGTGGTTAGATAATTGAGTTCTTTATATATATATATATATATATAAAGGAATTCAATTCTCTTGAAATCATGTGAATGAATACAACTTTATTAAAAGAGACAAAATCTATTTTTGATTATCTTTAGGCCAATCACCAAAATAACCCTAATCACCAAAATACCTACAAGTGGTATCTTTGCAAATGGGTGTTATTTTAATTACTTTCTTCATTCAAAATGCAAATGATATGTTTCGCTTGTGAATAATTTTGCTAGAATGGCTTTCATAAGACAGCTATAAATTTAGTTTTAAGTGATTATTACAGTTATGAATGGTGTTTGAATCTTTGTTTTTGAAGTTAAAGCATGTGAGGACTTGAGTAAAATATATACAAAAATGTTAATTACTATATACACGATAGTATTGCCCGGAAGAGGAAAGTTTCTGTTTGGTCAGTGAAGTACTTTCACTGGCTTCACTGGCTTGGTAAGTGGCAAACAAGTAGCACAAGAGCATTCATGATCATAACCATTGGAGTGAAAAAGGAATAATTCACGCTTCTCTTGCAGGTGCATGATTGTGATGATTGGTGATCATGTATTTTGACTAAAACACGTGTGCGGTGAATGTGCCTCTCGTGCGCCTATTTTGATTTTTGAGTGTCGCGTTATTATCATTCGTTTTTCAGCTTGTGTTAATTGATGGAAGAAGATCCTAAAATGAAGAAGATTAAAACAAATTAATTAAATTACATTAATTTAGTCCACCACTTTATTGGACAACTTCACTTAATGCCAATTGATTTTAAGATGAAATCTAACATGGTATCGAAGACCTTGGGACCGTTCACGCACCAAGCCCAATAAATGCAGCTTATATATCTGTTTGACAACTTCACTTAATACCAATTTGTTTTAAGATGAAATCTAACACACTTACCCGTCTTTACCAAAAATTCAACCATACATCGTCACTTTTTTCTTCCGTTCCAACTTAGAAAATAAATAAAAGAAAGTAACTTGTGTTTTTATTTTTATATTATAAAATTGTGTATTTGTTTGTTCTTACTTTTTTCTCCCTATTCATTGTTATTGTTATTAATCAACAACTAAGTTTTCCTTACTTTTATAATTAATATATATATATATATATATATATATATAACTAACTTAATTAAAAGCAAAACTAAAAATGTTATTTTTATTAATTAACAGTATAAAAAACTTCTATATAGAGTTATAAAATGTTATACCCTATTAATCGAACTCTTTCACTTTACTCCATTTCTGTTCACACTTATCATAAAGGATTCAAATGTAATAATATTCGAACGTAACCTGAATTACCTGAAGAATATTTACCGACGCACACGATCTCCGTTTGGTTTAAAGAAATATTATGTGATAGCCAAATTGCTAGCTGCGCTCAAGACTCAATCATAAGCTACAGCCTACACGTACGGAAAGATAATTACTGCACACTCCTCAAATGTTTAACTTATACAATATATATGTCCGTAAATGTTCATATGCATGCCCCACATCAACGTATTTTGCTTGCCTATTATTATAACAGCAACATGCAATATTACTGACTTCACTAGAGTCTACATGTAAAATATAACAATACACCAACAGAATCAACATTAGGGTAAAAAGTTGAAGAAAGCAAAAATATTAAGGCCGAAATATGGATGCATTGCATGGCCTATATATTATATATGGTATATATTCATGAATATATGTGAAGTATGAAATAGTAGTAATTGGGAATCGGAGCAAAAGGAAAGGAGCGGATATATATCATTTCAAAATATAAAGAAACCCAAAAGTGGATAAGCCGTTTCGCATTTGTATCCCTTGGCCTTAAGTAAGAATTTGCTAGGATTCAATATCTAACTTAGGAATGGAGTCGCGATCCAAAGTATATACCATTTTATGTAGTATATATCAAATGGTTATTAACTACGAGAGAGAAATTAATTGAATGTCAAATTAATAAAATCCTATATACCCCTAGCCTCTGGTTATAAAAAAATATAAAGAAATATTTTTATTAACTCATTTTTATATTGAAGAAATATTTTTCTTTCCTAAATGATAATATCGCCATTCAGAATTCAAATACGGTTGAATGAGTTTGTTTCCTT
The DNA here is from genome assembly GCF_000004515.6 of Glycine max. NCBI lineage: Eukaryota > Viridiplantae > Streptophyta > Magnoliopsida > Fabales > Fabaceae > Glycine > Glycine max. Next base: position 39,693,229 of record NC_038253.2, read on the forward strand.
GGAGTGTTGAACATTCTTTAGTTTACCACTCCAAAGAGACAGAGACGGCATTCAGTTCACTTCACCATATATATAAATGTCCATATCCAAATCGACCTCTCACCGGTCCATTTATATACATCGTGAAAAGCAGAGAGAGATCAAAGGGGACTTTCATTTTCAAGTTTTGGGATTGGAGGAATCTTTTTGCATTCCTCACTCACTTTAATTGATGAGCAAACGCCTTGAAAGAGAGAGGGGCACAGAAGCCACCGAAAAGCAAGGACACCTTAATTATCATGAAAGCAAGAAAAAAAAAATGACCCGATTTGACGGGCCAACACACACCAACATACACCATACACTCATATCATATATACCACGTACACACCCCATGATATCCATCCACAGTTTCATGTCCCCACACACACGCCCTCTCTCATATGACATTCCATTCATAATCAAATAGAAAATCTCCTTTGAACACAAAATGAAGCTAACAAAAGTTGTTACTTTAATTTTGTAATATATTTTTTTAAGTTATATGTATAAAAAAAACTAGCATACCCAATATCCAAAGGCTCTAGTTATGCAAAGGTATATAGAGGGGGTCATTAATATTGTATATAGTCTTACTATCGACCCAAAAATATTATATATAATCTTACTCTTATATATGTAAAATGTCTGTTTCAGAATTTAAATCGAAAAATTCATGAGATCATGATTAATTAACCACTAAGACACAACTGTACTGTTGTATCAGAACACACCATCTAAGTTATATGTACGTATAAAATTCATAAATAATTATCCATAAACATGTGAATAAGTTGATGCAGAATTATTTGATCAGTCTAGCTTAATTAGAAAGTAATTCTAAGTTCAAATCATATATATATATATATAGCATCACATATTATACTACATTTTTTTTATAACTCTAAATGAATCCGACTGTGAGTTACCTTTTTTTGAAAAATAATAATAATAATTCTACTTTTGATTAGAATTGAATCACCTTTTAGTTTAATATTATACAGTAGGAAATTCCCAAGTCAACTGCACCTCATGATTTGGTCTTGGTTGTTGCAGGCAACACCTCATTTCCCACTTTGTCCACTTTAATCACTGTTTGTTCTACTTGTACTACCTTCATCACCATCATCATCATCATCATTCCTCTCTATAAAATCATCGAGCAACCTATCATCAAGTTCTCCACCATATATATGGTATAGTACAGTAAGTAACTAATTAATTAAGCATGAAGGTGCATCAGTTCGCACGTGGATTCTGGGAGCACGAACCCTCCCTCACACTTGGATGCAAACGCTTACGCCCCCTTGCCCCCAAGCTTTCCAACACCGACGACACCATTTCTCCACCTCATCATCATCCTGTTACAACCTTAGACCTCAAGAGCTTCATCAAACCTCAAAGTGCCTCCAGAAAACTTGGAATTGGATCCTCCTCCGATGATAATAATAATAATAATAATAAGAGAGACCCATCTTCACCTCATGGCCAGGTCCATTAATAATCTCTTCTATATTCTAATTACTTAATGAGAAATTGATATTCCCTTTAATTTAATTTGTTCCATAATATATCATATATCTAAGGAGTTTAGTTGAATTGGTTGAGTAGAATCCGTAAATTATTATAAACACTCACTAATCTTGGATTCCTACAAATTAAAATAATATATATTCATACACCATGTTATATATAATAGTATACCGGTGGCAATTAATTCACGTGCACGTATATATGATACAAAAGTATATGATTTTTAGGAAACCTGTGCTCTGGACAACAAAAAAAAAAAGGTTTAATTATAAATTTTACATGATACAGGTGGAAACTCATATTCCAGGAGGGACACGGTGGAATCCGACGCAAGAACAGATAGGGATATTGGAGATGCTGTATAGAGGAGGTATGCGAACTCCGAATGCTCAACAAATAGAGCAGATCACGGCACAGCTTAGCAAGTACGGCAAGATCGAAGGGAAGAACGTGTTCTACTGGTTCCAAAACCACAAAGCACGCGAGAGACAGAAGCAGAAGCGTAACAACCTAGGCCTTGCTCATAGTCTTCGTACTACTCCCACCACAATAGTGTCACACCCCTTTAGTTGTAGTGTAATAACCACTCTCGACACGACAAAACGGGTATGTGTGTGTATATATATATACGTCTTAGCTTGTCATAATGTGTAACGAAACTCTAGGCTCAAGCTAGCTATTCAATTACACTGTGATATAATTGACAGATAATTATGTTTCTTAAATATGTAATCAAAAGGTTTGATCTCTGGGTATTGTGTGTATGAAATAACATCTTTTAGGAGAAATTAATGATGAACTCTTTAAATAAATCTCCTATTGTGGGATTAATTAGTCCTTAATTCTCAACTAGATACCTGAATACACCTTAAAAAAAAAAGCTCGCTATTCAATTATATAAACTACTAGGTTTGGCCTAGGAATCAAGTAGTTTGCAAGAATTGTTTGGTTCAAATTTCATTATCATCATTGTACATGAGTTTGGAAGATTAATATTAAGAAAAATTAGTTCATGGATGTATTATTGTAGTATATATATGTTATATGACATGGTTTTTAATGTTTTGATTAATGGGCAGGGTGAAATAGTAGAAAGAGAGGAGGAAGATAGCCCGTTGAAGAAGTGTAGGAGCTGGGCATTTGAGTACTTGGAAGACCAAAGAGAGGAGGAACATAGAACTCTGGAGCTTTTCCCATTGCACCCGGAAGGCAGACGAAGGGGTTTGTTTTAATTAATTGTTTGACCAATTTAACGAGAAATATTTTTAGCCTTTAATTGTTTCTGATTTCTGAACCCCTTCAGGCTGATTGGAATGTATGTGCTTTAGTTTTTTCATCACTTTGTTCTTCTTTGGTTGTGTTGGGGAAAGAACAAAAGACAAAGTTGTCTACAAATGTGTACTGTTTTCCCGCTTTGAGACCAAAATTAACCAAACCTGCTTAATTGTCTCTCTTTGCCTTGTTGACTTGAGCGTTGTGGGTGTGAATAAATCGAAGCTTTTAGGTTAAAAGAAGAGCTACGGACACTGAAGTCCACGCACCTACTTCTTCTTAAATCTTAAACCTACCTTCATGATTTTAAATAGGGTTTCACAATTACAATTGCAGCTGTAAGGTCAAAATATCCTAACCGCAGTTGCGGCCGCATGAGTCGCATTTTACCACGATATAAAAGTTTTCTAAGGTACAACAACTGTAATCAGAATTTAAAACATTATATACAACCCCTTTTCACGGTTTGGATTTGTTTCAATTTGAAAAAAGCATAGGATTGCCCTCGATGTAGCCGAGGGAAAGTTATCAAAAGGGGCTAATTTTTTTTTTTAATTTATCAAAATGAGGATAAATTTTAAATTAATATTTAAATAAGAATAAGTAATAGAATATCATACGACTTCTACCGACGAAGTAGTAAATAATTATACTTTTTTTTTTACTAAAATAGTGTGAAGTCATAAATTATTTTATGATTTCAAAATCTCTTAATTTTTCTTAAAATATTTATTAGAAGTTGAAAATTAATTTATGATTTCACAAGTCATAATTTTTTGTAATTTACTTTTCAAAATTTTATATTATTTTAATTTTTAATTTCTTGTTTAATTTTTTAAATATTTTTGTTACTCATATTAACATATAATACTAACTTAAAATTTATTAAATAATATTAAATTTTTAAAAAATATTTTTTATTTAACTTTTACCGTTATCATTAAGTAAATTAATAATTTCAGAGTATTATTAATTAATTTTATTTAATAAAATTATTTTAATATTAACGACAAACAATAATTTAGTTTTAATTTATAATTTTATTTAATATTTTTTATTTTGTTTTATTTAATATTTAATAAGGTAAACATAAGATTTAAATTTATGACTTTGAAGTCATAAATTTAAATAAGAAAAATAAAAACCTTTCGAGTGACTTTGAAGTCATATTTTTTTGTTATCAAAGTTTTTTTAATTTTTTTATTTAATACTTAAAAATAAATAAGGATGATTTTGAATTCGTAAATTGAGTTGTGACTTCAGCAAAATAATTTTTTTTAAAAAAAAAAACTTTGAAGTCATAAACTAATTTACAATTTCATATAAAAATTAAAAAAAAAAAACTCAAAAGTCATTGATTTTTTTACGATTTTAGGAAGAAAAAAAAAAGTCGTTCCATTTTTTATGACTTCATTATTAAGAGTGTAATACATCCTATAACTTATTCTTATTTGGATATTAATTTGAAATTTATTCTCATTTAATAAATTAAAAAAAAATTACCTATTGATAACTTTCCCTGCTGCCGAAATGTTAAATAATAGTATTCAGTATTCACACTGGATACTCCACTCACCATCATAAATCCAACTTTCATAAAGTATGGAAGGTACATGCGTCAATTTATTTTTCCATCATTGACATGCAAATTTCTATCTTTCTATCACACAGTGCATGTAGGGCCACCAAGGGGTAAGTCACCGTTAGAATTTTGACTTATTGGGAGGGAGGGAAATTAGGAAGATCAACATTTTGAAATGTTCATTAAGTATAATCACCAAAAGTGATCTCTAACGAAAGCATATTAAATTTATCTTTATTTCTAAGTGCCTACACATGCAGATTTTGGGGTTTAAGCAAGTTTTCTAGTTTCCCCGGATAATATTGTAAGAAAACATTAATAGAGTTGGGATATTTTAAACATACCAATAAAACGTCATTAAC